>NW_007250888.1:0-780 GCF_000164805.1 Carlito syrichta | reverse complement strand
CAATCTTGGTTACACGAGGCCTCCATCCCAATAACCTACATACCGTCTTGCTAAGAGATAACCACCATTCAGGTTTTGGGAGTAGGTATCTGGATAATGGGAGTCCTCATATACAGGAAACTGCACTGTCTATTGCTAAAGGAGATTAAGGCATCTGGCTTACACGTGTCCTCCATAACAATAAAACTTCAGGCTTTCTTGCTAAGGGTTAAACATGAATTTGTGTTTTTGAAGCATAACCTAGGGTAATGAAATGAGCAAATACAGGAAAATGCACTGACTTTTCCTAAGAAAGAATAAGGAATGTGGGGGACATGTATTCTCAATCTCGAAAAAAATATACTGCGTCGTCCTAAGACCTAAACAAGAATCAAGTTTACGACGCATGTATCTGAGAACAGGAGTACTCATTTACAGGTAACTGCACAGCTGTTGCTAAAAATAAGGAATCTGGGTTATAAGAGTCCTCAGTCCTGAAAATCTACAGGGCTTCTTGCTGATGGTTAAAGAAGAATCAGGTATTCGAGGCATGAATGTGGGTAACAGCAATCCCCATATACAGGAAACTACATGGCATCTTGCTAATAAAAGAGAAGAAATCTGTTTTACATGGTTCCTGTATCAAAAAATCTACAAGACTTCTTACTAAGGGCTAAACAAGTATCAGGGTTTCGAAACAGGAATCAAGGGAAAGAGTGTCCTCACATACAGGACACTACATGCCTCCAACTAAGTACAAATAAAGAATCATTGTTGTACGCCCCGTCAATCCAAAAAATT
>NW_007250887.1:25838-35533 GCF_000164805.1 Carlito syrichta | reverse complement strand
ACCAGGAATAGAAGTTAAAAAATATCTAGAAAGAAGTAAAACTTAGAAAGACAGAGAGAAATAATTCTGCTATGCACTTTCCATCAGGTGTATTGAGATTTACTTATAAGTTTTACTGCCATGTATGCACACTGGTCACTAATCACACGCCAATATTATAGGTATAACTGATATCCTATATCAGAGGCGATCTTCCAGATGGGCCTTTACAGGCCTCAGCCATGTAGCTATAGATGTTGGCTCCCAACATCAGGGTCAGATGTGACTTCATCTTTTGTGTTTTTTTCTCATTTTTTCTTGGTCAGTCTAGCTAGGGGACCATCGATCTTGTTTATCCTTTTGAAGAATTCTTTCATTGATTTTTTGTATTATCTTTTTGTCTTCTTTGTCCTGGATTTGGGCTTTTATTTTGATGATCTGGATTCTTCTGCTGAAATTAGGATTTTTGTGGTCTTGCTTTTCCAGCTTCTTTAGGTGGCTTTTTAGGTTGTGAATTTCTGTTTCTTTCATTTTTTTCATGTGTGCTTGTAGTGATATAAATTCCTCTCTTACTACAGCTTTCAGGTCATCCCAGAGATTTTGGTAAGATGTTTCTTCATTTTCATTTGTTTCCAGGTAACTTTTGATTTTGTCATTGACCCAGGAGTTGTTTAGCATCATGCTGTCTAGTGTCCATGTCTTTGTTGGTTTTGAGGGGACTTTGTTGTTGTCAATGTTTATTTTTATTCCACTGTGGTCCAAGAAGTTGCATGGTAGAATTTTGGTCCTTTTATATTTGCTTATGCTTGACTTATGGCCAATCTTAGAATATGTTCCATGTGGTGATGAGTAGAATGTGTATTCTGTGGTCTTTGGATGGAGTGTTGTGTAAGTATCAATTAACTCCATTTGGTCCAAAGTCACATTGAGGTTCCGGATCTCCTTGCTGATTTTTTTGTCCTGATGATCTGTCTAGGGTTGTGAGTGGGGTATTAAAGTCCCCAGTTATGATAGTGTTAGTGTCAATATCTCTCTTTAGTTTTCCAAAAAGTTGCTTTATGAAAGTGGCATGCCTATGTTGGGTGCATATATGTTTAGGATAGATATTTCTTGTTGATGGATTGTACCTTTTATCATTATGTAGTGGCCTTCTGTATCTTTTTTGAATTTTAATAACTTGAATGGTATTTTGTCTGAAATTAAGATCACTACTCCTGCTTTCTTTTGTATTCCGTTCACCTCAAAGTTTGTATCCCATCCTCTTACTTTGAGTCTGTGGGTGTCCTTTCTAATGAGGTGAGTCTCTTGAAGGCAATAGATTGTTGCCTGATGATATTTTATCCATTTTGCCATTTTATGTGTTTTCAGTGGTGCATTTAGTCCATTCACATTTAGGCTAATAATAGAAATGCAAGAGTTGATCCCTGTCTTAAGGCTCTTACAGAGTTGCTCCTGTTTGTTTGTTATCTTTCTTTGGGTTTTGGAGTTGGTTCATGTGTGTTTTTAATCTTTTGCCTGTACTCTTGTGAAAAATGCTTTTGTTCTTTTTTCTTTTTCTTCTGTGTTCTCTACTTTCTTAAGTGTTTCTTGTAGAGGTGGTCTGGTGGCAACGTAGGTTCTTAGGGATTGGATATCTGGAAAAGATTTCAATTCTCTCTCACTCATGAAGCTCAGTTTGGCTGGGTCGGTTATTCTTGGTTGAAATTGTTTATCTTTTAGAACTTTGAAGATAGGGCTCCAGGCTCTCCTGGCTGGAAGAGTTTATGTGGATAAATCTCCTGCTATTCTAATTGGTTTTCCCTGGTAGGTAGTCTGGCCTTTTTCTCTTGCTGCCTTTAGGATTTTTCCTTTTATAGTTACTTTGTTTAGGCGAATTATTATGTGTCTTGGAGTTGGTCTTCTCATTTGTTGTCTTGCAGGGGTTCTCTGAATCTCTTGTGTTTGAATTTTTCATCCTTGATGAGATGAGGGAAGTTTTCTTGAATGATTTCAGGAAATGTTTGTCCCAGTGTGGCTTCTGTTTCTCTCTCTGCCTTAGGAAGCCCAATTACTCTTAGGTTTGGTCTCTTGAAGTGATCATTCATGTCTTGCAGGTTTTGTTCTGTCATTTTGAGCTTCTTTTGTATGCTTTTGACAGTTTGGGTTAGTTCTGTGTTTTGGTCTTCGAGCTCTGAGATTCTATCTTCTGCTTGGTGATTCTGCTTTCCAGCTTATTAGTCTGTTGTTCATTTCCATCACAGTATTCTTTACTGCTGGCATTTCTGACATCAGTTCCTTCCTATTTTCCTCTTGTCTCTCCTCAATTTTTAAAATTCTCTCCATTAATGTCTTGATGTCTGGGTTTGTTGCATGTGACCAGTCATTCTGGGGGCTCTTCATTGTTTGTGTTCCAGAATCTGTTTTCTCAGTGTCTGATTTCCCAGGGGTCTGTGTGTGACCTATATTCTTCTTTCGGTTTTTCTTCATTTATGCGGGTTTTCCCCCTCCCTTCTTTTTCCTTCCCTCCACGTCACCGTCTTCTTTAATTGTGTTATTCAGGGGTAAAGGGATTGGTTTTCCTACTTCTGTTTCTTGAATCTCCTATTCTTTATGTATGCCCTCTTCCTTTGTTCAATTCTGGAGTTGCACTGTAGGTTGGAGGTGGTCCTTTTTGCAGTTTTGAGATTTACTTAAGGGGGGGAGCTGTGATTCAAAATCTATCTGCAGGCCTGGTATTCACTGACAGGTGTGTGGATAGTGTGCAACCCACTTCCCACTGCCCTGGTATCTGTCCCTGCAGTGGGGCTGTAGATTTACTCCCTGAAATAAAATGTGGTTAGCAGAGGGGAGAGAATGGAGTAGATAGTGGATTGAAGAGGGGAGTGGAGAGATAGAGGAGTAAGGGGGAAAACAAACGAGTGTGCCAACAAATAGAGAGAGAGGCCTATTCTGAAACAGATAAAAACAGTAGACCACAGCTACAGACGAACCAACTCTCATACATAAAATAAAAAATAAAAATAAAACATATAGTGATGCTAACATACAAGCGAACCAACCACCTTATTAGTGTGCTGTTCCTCTATACAAAGATATGGTTTACAGAGAGAAGGTAAGAAAAGAAAAGGAAAAGCAAAAAAGAAAAAAGGGAACAATACAGTAGGAATAGAATTAAGTCATTAAACTAATAGAATCAATGAAGCACACTCTGAGACATTTCGTTTAAGTCCAATGTCCTTTCAGGTCTGACTTCTAGTGTTCTTTTCAAGCTGATAAATTAGTTTGCAGTTAGAGTCAGTTGCCCCTGGTCTGCTGTGAAGGACAGTTCAGATTACCCTTCGTTCAGCACTGTGGTCCATGTCTTTATCAAGCTTGTTTCTCCTGTTTCATTTTTGTTACCTTGAATCGCCAGCAGGTGGTGCTATCTCAGCTGCTTGTCCCAGAGGGGGTCAGGCTGGACAGGAACAAGGTGGCTGCCTGCTTCAAGGCAGACAACAGGAGACTTACGGTGGGTGGGCAGGACGTCTCGGTCGCAGGAGAGGTGGCAGTGATCCCAGCAGATCTTCTCTGAAGGGGTTTGAAGTGGATCACCTCCAGCCCGGGTGGTGCGATGTGCTACAGCTGTCACGGAGGCTGTGGCAGTGGCCACGGCGGCAGCGGTGGGGGGGGTTGCTGCGGCAGTGGCGGCCGCACCGTTTGCACCACAGTGACTGTCCAGTCCGTTGCGATGACCCAGTGGTGTCAATGGCCGAGCTTCGTATGAAGAGTAGGCTGTGATGTTGGGGTCCGCAGCCCCCTGGGGCAAGAGTCAGAGACCCACTGCAGATCTCCTTTGCAGATGACTTCACAGACTGGGTTGCCCCATCACCATCTTTCCTCTTCTCCTCATGTTTTATTTTCAATCTTCTTTCTTGACTATTTGATTTGATTATTTAAAATTTTATCTTCCCTCTTCTGTCAGTTTTATGTTCTTTTGGTATTTTTAGTGGTTTAGTGTGATCTAGAGAAGACAACTTTTATTCTCATCTAGAATCAATGGTAATTGGTCCTTTTACACTTGTCAACACTTAGTTCAATCTTTTTTGGTTGTGTTTGCTCTCTTTCACGTTGCTTGTCTTCTTGTGTCCTTGGTGATCCTAGACTGTAATCTTATTACTTAATCTGCAGGACTTCTGAGCACCTACATTTGGGTTGCTTTCTTCCAGAAGCCTCTTATGTCTATTTCTGCTGGATTTCAGAGGGATAATTTTAGTGTGTTTCAAGGATCTATGAGAAAACTTGTTTGAGTCCACAACCTCACAGATGCTCATGGCTCCTTTGACTTCAGTCCTTGAGGAGCCTCAAGCTTTAAGACAATTCATTTCTCTTTTGTCAACTAAGTTTATAGCTCCCAGCTAGCCAAAGGAAACATTTTCCTGGAGAGAGAGATTTCTTGAAAAACCTTACATTGTCTTGCTAATACAGGATGTGCTAAAAAGTATGTTTTATCCAAAGTCTTATTTGTTTGGCTGCAGAAGGGACCCTTAGTTTTCCTAGTTCATCATTTTGAAAGAAATAGTAGCAATGATTTATTGCATTGGCTTATTTCAATGGGACAAGGCTGTCAAATCATTGCTGAGTCAGCACTTCTGTGACAGAAGAAGAATGATATTCCATATAATGATATATATTACACAATAATCTTTTCAGTGTATTAATTGATGGAGGTGACAAGTGACATCTGTAATCTTCAACTACACAGGAACTTTAGTTTGTGAAATGTAAGGTATATATTGTATATTTATAACATTAGGCTTGATAGAGGGCTATGCTACATAATTATTTCATTTGTCACTTTATAAAAGAGTACAAGATATTTGTATTTTTCTTATATTTTGACTTACAAAAAAGTCGATCAGTTATTTTGAGTTGAATTATTAGATGCAGTGTTCAAGTTTTTTGAAGATTTTATTTTGTCTTCTTATTCTATATGTCATGACATTTTTGATAATTACATGACACTAAATTTATAAATGTAATTGCCTATAGGCACACATCAAAATATGTACCCAATATTCTATGTGTGTGGAGAGGGCATAGATACTTAAACCATCTCTATTTGATATTTGGCAGAATATTTTAATCTGGTTCAGACCTCTGGTTTTTCATTCAGATGATGGTATCTAAAAATGTAAAAGGTGTGACTGAGAACATTTAATTTTTTTCAAGTTTAAAATTTTGTTTAATAAAATTTGGATTATGATAAACTAGTAATTCATAATGGAGTGATTTTACTCCACCCTCCAGGGGGATATTGGCTCTATCTGGAGACACTTTTGGTTGTCACACTGGTGGAGGGGGAGGTTTTATTGGCATCTAGTAGAGGCCAGGGATGCTTCTCAACATCTTATAATTCACAGATCAGAACTCACATCAAAGAATGATCCGGCTTCTAACGTCCACCACACTGAGGATGAGAAACCCTGTTTTAAATAGATTATCCTATGATTTAGTTGATATAAAAGCACACTTGATTGAGAATTGTGATTGAAGGCCCAGAATTTGGACTCTACAGCTTTTACGTGAAGGCTGGCTATCAGCAGTAGCTGAGGATTCGGTTCTTAAATGTGGTCATGCTATTGTTTTTAGTATGTATAGTCTAGCAGCATGATCACATCACAGTGAAAAAGTCATACACTCCTGAGGTGGGGCAGCTGAGCCCCACATGTGTTCCCTCCTGGGCTTCCCTATTCTGGTCTGCCTTGAATCTCTGAGCACCTGTTGTGGTGGGGCCACTGTGGCTGCTGAACAGAGTGGCTCCTGTGCTTCATTTTATTTTTTTGTATTCTTTCCTGCCTTTCTCTGGAAAGTTTTCTCAATCTGTCTGGCACTATGCAAATAGTTACATGCTGCAGTTAAATAGACCTTTCCTTCCTTTCTTTGAAGGTTATAAAATCTGTGCATTTAAAAAGTTCTTTTAAAACTCTAACTGTAATATTTAACTTTAAAAACAAATTGGAAATGCAGTTACTTGAATGACCATCTGTATGGAGTGGCACTTCATCACATCCAATGGAACAGTGCTTCATGCACAGTTCTCAAAGTAAAGCAATTGCCGTCCATTCACATTTAAAGGTACCACGAACATGAACTCCAGTCAATGAAGAATTTCTGCCTCTGCCATTGGACTTTTTTCTGCATGAATCTTCATTGTGCATAAATGCTAGTAAATTATTTATAGACTGTGTATTTGACTCAGATCTTTTAAAAGAAGCGAGAGTGTGGGCCTACCTTATGTTCACTTCTTTTCATTTTAAAGAGTTAAAAAATATCTTGCATATATTCTGTTTTTAATGGATTCTTGCCATACATTTTTTTCTTCTAGGCACTGGCCCATCTCCACTTAATAGAATATGTTGGAGAACAGACTGCTTTGCTAATAAAGGTAAAATAAATACTATAATAGAATATACTCCAGCCACTGTTCTTTGATTTTTAAAAAAATCTGGTAAGAACAGGTCACATTAATTATGTAAAAAGATACAACAGGGAACCTTTATTTTCCTGTGTAGCTTAAAGATGAAGAGAGACTTTTTCCAAATAATATATAATTATAGATGCCTAGTATTTTGCTTTTGCCCTTTAGTTAAAATCTGTCCAAGAAGGTGAACAGTTGATGCCAGGCTCAGTAAATGAATGCTGCAGGTGTCACAACCCCAGAGCTCTGCTGACAACTGGATCATTGTGACCAGTATGTATAGTCACCAGATGTGGATGGGGTGGGGTCACTCCTGATGTGGGTAAGAGGCTAGTTGGCTGGACTGTGGCTGGAATTTGCTCCCCAGTTACTTGTGGAAATCCAGCTGAGGCTCTGGTGTGAGTGTGGTCCTGGTCTGCACGCCTGTTGAAGCCTTGGTCGTATCATGTATACAGTCCTTGACACCCTTCTGAGCCTTATATGTCGTAGGATCAAACACTTAGTACATGTGATTTTTTTTTTTTGAGTTGGGGTCTCACTCTGTCACCCAGACTGGAGTGCAGTGGCTGCTCCCAGCCACCGCAGCCTCGACCCACTGGGCTCTGGCAATCCTTCCACCTCAGCCTTCCAAGTAGCTGGAACTACAGGCACATGCTACCACGCCCGGCTTATTTTGATTTATTGTAGAGATGAGGTCTCACCAAGTTGCCCAGGCGGGTCTCGAACCCGCGGGCTCAGGCAATCCACTCACCTCAGCCTTCCAAAGGTGCAGGATTACAGGCTGAGCCACTGATCCCGGTTAGTGCATGTGATTTAACAATGCAACTGCTGTTTTGTGCTCCTTCTAGATGGTCCCTGAGGATCAGCGCCTTGCGGCTGCCATCATCCTAATAATGTGGGTCTCAGCCTTGGCGTCGTCCTTGATTGACAATATCCCATTTACCACCACAATGGTGAGTCGTGTGTTTCTGTGTTGGGAGCTCACCTTCAGCCTGGACGTGATCTGGGCTCACCCTTCCCTCCAAGGAGACAGAGACAGAACCTGCCCCTTTGCTGCACTCACAGGTGTGGAGCACAAAATATGGGCAGAGTCCAGGCAGAGTGTCGCAGGCACTGAGCATAGCATATCTTCAGTGAGAGAGCTTCCATCTATCCTAGAAAAGACTGTCTTTTTATTACTTTTTAAAGAAAATTGTGAGACACCAACAGACAAGCTTCTGTCTTTATTCACTGCACATGTAAGAGTCCTCCTGGTCAACCAGTGTAGCTGCTGGTTTGGCCCAGGCAGGATTTTAAACTCCTGGTGTGTCATGACCCCTAGTTGGGATCGCTAGTATGTCACAGACTTTGACAGGACTGAAGGCCCCTTCCTGAGAGTACTGACATTGGACTGCTAGGCTCTGGGAAGAAGCTATGAGCCCTGATGTGGTCAGGTAAAGGCAGGACATGGCATAGACATGAGAAGCTGGAGTCCTGCCATAGACACCTGAGGTCCCAGGTGTGCTGGGCAAGGGGACAGTTGCCTGGTAGTGACTCCTCATGGTAGGATGCTGGACATGGAGTTCTCTGTTTTTCCTGTGATCCCAAGGACCCTCCTCCACCCCTATAGAACAGTCTGTATAAGGGGACTGCCAAGACATTTCACCACCTTATATCAGATTTGGAATAGTGGGACCATAAGACCTGGAGTGGCAGGACTGGTCATGTGAAGAGGGCAGGTCAGGCTCCACAGCATGTGTCCCTCATGTAGTACTGGTCTTATGCAGGTCTGAGAATCTGCATCCCTCAGTCACAGCCTGGAACCCATGGTTTCTGCCCAGAGTGCTGCATCTGGTTGCCTGGATGCTGTCCTCCTTCCAGTGTCTGGGTTTTGGTAATCCTGAATTAATTCTGTGGCTGTTGTTATTTCCTCGTGAATTCCCCAGTTAGAGAAGTGGTGTGACTGTTGTCAAATGTCCCAGTTTCAACTCAGCAGGCTCTACCTCTGCCCACCCCAGGCCAACTGACACTTCTGACAGAGATGCCTTTACCTGGGTCCTTGACTCCTCAGACACAAAGGTCAGCCTGTGCCCTCACAGTCTACAGAAGGCGCCTGAGCCTGATGAGGCCACACAGCATGGGCACAGAACACTAGTCTGTGCCTCCTTGACCTGCTCTTCCTTCTGACCCCCCGTGTTCGCAACTGGAAATCCCACCTTCTGGGGAGGCTTTGAGGTATTAGGGCCCAAACTCTTTCTGGTACTGACTTGGATATGCCCTGCTGTTGAAAGTTTGTGCTGTTCTAATTTCTAAAAATAGGACACTTTTCACATTTTTGTTCCATAAATGTTAATGGCTACTTAACATTTAACTTAAAAAAAGTGAATCAGAGAGACTAGTGCAACAAATAAACAAATATTCAAATGTTCATCACCCTGAATGAGAAAATGTGAACATTTTATCTCCTTTGCCTCAAGGTTTCTTGCTTGTTTATTGACAAGAAATAAAACATTCTAGGTAAATGTGAAGTTCTCTGTTTCTCCCCTCAAGCCCAGGATCATTTCTGGCCTCCCATCTCCTGAGGCAACTATCCTCTTGAATTTGGGTCAATCCATTTATGCCATGACACATGTGAACCAGGTCCCTCTCCCTCAGTATGCCACTGCAAAAATGGATTGACCCAAATTCATGAGGATAGTTCTCTCAGGAAAGGGGAAGATGGAAATATTCCTGGGCTTGAGGGGAGGAACTGAGAACTTCACATTTACCTAGAATGTTTTGTTTCTTAACAGTAAATAAGAAATCATGAGACAAAGAGGATAAAATGTTCACATTTCCTCATGTGCATGTGAGCAGAGTTTTTTTTTTTTTGAGAATTTTGATCATCAATTTTATTTTCTACACAAGACATTGAATATGTCATAGTTCATAAATTGCGTTTGATATGACCGTAATTCAGGTAATTGATCTTGTTTGTAGTCATATACTTGAATGCTTGATTTTGCTTTTTATAATAGTTTGCACTGATTGTCAAGCCACTAAAAATGCTACTGTAGTAATTGCTTCTATTGTTTGGATTTTGCTTCTTATCTTTGCCAGAAAAATTCCTGTTTTCAGCAGCAATATTTATAGAATGAACTGGTTATTAATCTATATTCTATTAAGAAAAATTAGATTTTTAATGGCTATTTGCCAAAAATCTCCCCTGAAGTGTTGGGTACACATACTGATAACTGTATCTTATGTTAGACATTCTGCGATGCAAATGTTTTATTAAGGACACAAATGTGATTGCATTTTA
>NW_007250887.1:8554-25818 GCF_000164805.1 Carlito syrichta | reverse complement strand
TTCCTGGAGATGGCAAGGCAGTTTAAGCAGATCTGTTTTTCTCCACTTGTCTGGGTCCTCTGGCTTGGGGTCTCACGCTGTGTACCTCAGCCAGGGTGGACCCGGAGTTCCAGAGCTCCAAAGTTCCAAAGGGCAGGCTCTAGACAGCGAGAGTGGCGCTGGGACCCAACAGAGGACTTCAGCCAGAAATGGAACCAGCGTCTCTGAGGGGCGGGTGCCCAGAGCCTCCCTGTGTGACCGGCGGCTTGATGCCGGGTGCCCGGGCTGGAGACAATGCAGCCGGGGAGGGATCTGGAGGGGGCTGGGACCGGAGACTTCCACACACGAGTAGAACGGCAGCAGTGGGGCGGGGGCGCAATATCTGGCCTTGCGTGGGACTGAAGTTCCCGGGCCTGCCCCCAGCGCGGTTGGTGGTGGGCTGGGGGATGGGGGTAGCGAAGTGATAGCCTTTTTGGGGAACTCACGTTCAGAGAATCTCACAAGTTCACCTATGCCGTCGCCATCTTGCCCCGTCTCCCCTGCATTTTAAATAGAGATAAGCCATTGTTTTATTTTAGCAAGTCACTTGTACATTTGCTGTAAATATGCAAATACATGGTTTGGTCTAAAATAATTTTGCATATTCGAGTAAGTTCTTGCTTTCTCTAACACATAGTAATATAAATTGAGTCTCTATGATTTCTTATTAATTCACCCGGTTTTCCCTCCATATGTACATAGCTGTGATAACAAAAATAAATGAATGAGTCTTTCTTAGAATTTTCACATACTTTAGAGAACCACGTATTTTAGAAGACCAAAGATTACTGGTTTGGAGCTCATTGTGCCTAATATTGGTCAAAATGGAACGTGGACTGAGTAGCTTGGCAATACCCACTTCCAGGCCATTCTAGCAAAGTGCAAAAATCAGTGAGCTTGGACCGTTTCACTCAGCTCTGGATCCACAGCTGGATTGCTGGAATCACAGTGCTGTCACATCTAGAGGGACAGCTTTCTCAGTGGACACCCCTCATGCAGAGCTGAGTCAGCCCAAGTCCATATTGGCTGTTGCTGGGTACCCAGAGTGGTTCTCCTTGATGCGAGGTGTCCTTGCTGGTTGTGATTGGCCTTACCAAATGTCTTCTCCCTTTAGGGTAAACATTTTGTCCCTTTCTGCAGTCAGACTTCCATCAAGGTCCCTCAGTGCATTAAAAAGTGCCAGTAGTATCTGATCCCCAACAGTGGACATGACTTAAGCCTCCCTAACCAGATCAGTTGATGTTTATGTGAGTCACCAGAACTCCCAATTCCACTGACCATATTTTTGTATCTGAGTTACAGATTCTTTCTGATAATCCTCAGCAGTCCCTCACAGTTTTAATGTTTTACTCCAAACAGAACTTGAGGCAAAAACAACACTAAAAGAATCATCTGACTGGGGCACAGTGGCTCACACCTGTAATCCCAGCACTTTGGGAGGCTGAGGCAAAAGGATTGCATGAGTCTCAGATTCAAGACCAGCCTGAGCAACTTGATGATCTGTATTGAAGGGCATCTTCAAAGCTATAGTACCTTTGCTGTACTGCTTTTGTAGATGCTTTTATACAGGTAACAGCTCTCTGATGATTTAAGGTTTAGCTTGACATGGTGGAAGTAACCCTTTTGTGTCTTGAAAGACATGGAAGTGCAGGAAGAATGTTCTTTCTTCTGCTCCCCTGTAGAGCTGTGCTTGCCCACAGGACTGAAAAATTAAGGTGGTGGTAGATTTCTGTGAGCAGAGTTCTTAACATATCTGTACATACATGCATGTCACTGTGTTGTTAGACCTTCTCTAGATTCACTCATCACTCTTCTGATAAATCTATTCTGGTAGAGCAGATCACTGTATGGAATGATCCATTTTTCTATACTTCAGTGTATTTTTAAATTTTTTACTCTGTGATTGTGTAAGATGTTGAAGGTTCATTGTCAATATAACTTTCCAGGTCATGTTTTTTTTTTGAAATTTATATTTATTTATTTATTTATTTTTACTTCGTGTAAGGTCTCTCTTCATCTCTTCTCTGCCTGTTTTATCACGTTCCAATCCTCTGTTTTCAGTCTTTAAAAGAATTGTTTTCTAAAAATCACTTTTTAATGACATTTTTAAAGCAGCATGCAAATGGATCTTTAAAACTCAAAATAGATAATCTCTGCCTTTTAAGAGAATGGTTTAACATGTTCACATTTATTGTGATGTTTAATGAACTTGAATTTATTACCAGCATTTCATTTTGGATTTCCATTTATTATGCTTTTGCTTTGATGATTCTTTCTTCCCCTTTAATTTCCCGATTTCTCTTGGATTGATAAATTCTACTTCCTCCATCAGCTGGTTTGAAAGTGTTACGGTCTGAGTAAGGCTTGACTGCTAACCCTCAACACCAATAAATTGAGAGGCAGGAAACTGGTAGAAAGAAGTTTATTTCTGAGCTTGGATCTAGGGAGCAGAAACTGTCTTCTATCCTTTCTGAAATAGGTCTGTTCACCCTTCAGGTTTTACAGTCCACTTTTATAAATTCAGATTTGTTGGTACCTATACATTGATTATGTGACTGGCAGAACATTGTATAGAATTTAAGTTACAGCCACATTTTGACAATAATGACATGTATGGTCCACATTTCCTGGCACTGGTTACCAGAGGTATCTCACAGATTCTTATCAGTAACACCCAGCAGAAGTGTTAATCAAGCTTGCCATAGACTAAAGGGAGTTAATAAAGGCTAAGACACCATTCATTACTACATATTGTTGTTAGTATGCAAAAGTTATACAAATCACAAGACTTATGATTACATTGATATTATATTATTTAAACCTTATGATTACTGAGAAAATGGAGTAATTGGGGATTCATTTCTCTCAGTTGTTTGGGCATAGTTTGCCGAGAAGTTAAGGATTCTTTGAATTTATTTCCTGAGAGTGCCTAGGAGATAAGGTGAAATGCTCTTCTTTGTTAACTCTTAGGAATGTGGGTACATGCAGGCCCAAACACTCCAACACGTGCTGTACCCTTCTCTAGGAGTTGTAGCAATGTGGACAGACAGTAGCGGACCTCTGTATCAGAAGGCACTGATGTTATTCCTAGTCTGTTTGTTGAGAACGTAGTGGTATCAGCGTTTTAACCAACAGTTGCAGTCAAGATAGCCAATTTTAGTTTAAGAAGAAAAAGGAGTTTATCTACAATTATACACAGTTCTTGGAATTTATGAGACTTTCTTATGGGAGTGGGATGGGGCTTCTCCATGCAGCCCCCAGCTCTGCTCTTGGATGAGTGCTCGGGCTTACACTGTCATGCTGGCTGCTGAGTGCAGGATCTCTGTTATCCTGCCCTGAGTGCACCTCATCACACCATCCTCCAAATTCTGTGAGTTGGCCTCTCAGGCAGATGTGACTGACTAGAGGAGCCCATGCCCCATTCCTATTCTGGCTGCAAAAAGGAGGCTGGGGAAGTGAGCTTCTGGCCTCTGCACTGGGGGGTCTGCACTCACAAAATGGAGTTCTCCAAACATAGGAGTGCTTCAAAGTCTACTTTCATTCCTACTCAAGTACCTTCTCCTTGATGCTTCTGTACTTCTCCTGCAGAACTTTGCTTGCCCAGGGTCCCCTAGGACTCTGCTCATATCTGTGCCAAGTTATTTGTCAAAATGATTGTCAAGAGGTGTCTGTAGCTGTCTGGGAACTGCAGCCACTCATGCTTGTGTCCTCATTCACTAGCATGTGCCTGGCATAAGTAAGATATTTAGCAAGTGTTTGCAAATGAATAAAAAGGGAATTAACTACAGGAGATGAACACTTTGATCACCCTGACCCTCGCCTTCATCCTCTGGCTACTCTCTAATACTGAGGGAGCCAAACACTCAGTACTTTACTGCATCCCTCAGGGTCACAGACACTATTTCTGCACATCCCTCCTGCCAGTCCTCCCTTCAGTGATGAGGGGTTACTCCCTTTAGTGTGATGCTGTGGTCTCTTGTGCCTTAGCTGGTACTGTTCTTTGCCACTGGTGATAGCTGTCTCTCTCAACTTTCACTTTTACTTGTCCTGGGTGCCAGTCTCACCAACACAGTGTCCACCATGTTTCCCCAGGAGGAAATGGTCCTTTCTCTGGATCTGCCTTCCCTCTGGCACTCTGGCACTGGGTGCAATTTTCTCTGCTGCCTGGAGCTTGGTGATCAGCTTTTAACCACAAACATACTGAAAAGAAGATGTAAGCTGCTATGAGTGTGGTTGTGTAAGTGTTTAAAATTTTGTCCCGGGAAAGTAGAGAAGATGGCCACAGTGCCGGTCAGACAATACGAGTCCCTGTGTGAATGAGTGAGTATATGGACAATTTTGCATATGAGTCTGTGAGTAAGTGGGCATGTGAATGGCTGACTGAGTGGGGACTTGGGAGCAAGTGGTCAGGGCTTTCCTGGTAAAGTGGCTAGTGCCCCAGCAGCTCTGCTTGGACCTCAGTGCTTCCTGGGGTACAGAAGCCAAATGCCATTTTTAAAAATCAGCAAAGCCCTTCCTGGGAAGAAGCTACTGGGAATGACTGCTGGCTCCAGGTTCTGCCTCACCACCACAGCACCTGGCCAGGCATGACAGTCACAGCAAGGGCTGCAGAGGGAGTGTAGAGGGAGCCAGAGGCAGAGACCCACTGGAGCAATGAAATAGGTGCCCTGCCACCATCTTGAAAATAGGGCAGAAAAGTGCTCTGACTTGCTCACATCGAAGCAACAGACCTCACCTCTGTGACTAGTGGGTTAACTACTCAGGGTTTGATCATGACCCAGAGGAAATAATCCAAAAGCACAAACTTCAGAGGGACAGGATGAATGCTGAGTCTCAGGCACCCCACCTTCTACCCTGATTCAGCAGAGGAACACAGGGTGTAAACAGAAGAGGACAAGGAAGACACCCCCCCCAAAGAGATCAGCAGTGAGTCTGTGGCTGACAGAGTTCCCTCCTCCCAGAAATTCTCTGAACATCAGACCCATACTACTGGAGAATGATTGAGAGGAACAAACCCAGGCGGAATCTGGATGTCAGCCATGGTAGGAGGACTCTACTTTAGGTTAAGCCTGGCTGGGATACCCCCCACTAGTACCTGGGCAAGAGACAATCCTGCACATCCCCGCCAGAGAGGATCCCCCCAACCATATGAGAGTGGAAGGGGATGACCAAAGTCCCACCCATCACCACTGCCCCTTCCTCCTTCCCTGGGCCATTCACTGGGGAGATCGTGAATGAGGCCCCAGCTCTGGAGGAAACAGCAGAAGGACTGAGAGGAACAATTACAGAACCTGCCACAAGAGGATGCTTAGTACCCAGAATTTTTATTATAATTTTTTTCTTTTTTCTATGTGTATTTGAAGGTTCTATTTGCATTCTTTTTTTCTTTCTTCCTCTTTTGTTTCTTTCTTCTTTCACTTTTGGTTTTGTTTATGTGTGTATGTGAATGATTGAGTGTTCATCTTTCAGTTTGTGTTTTGTTCTTCTCTTTTTTTAATTTAATGTGTGTGTGAATGTATGTGTGAGGGTTTGATCTGCATTCCCCCTCTTAAAAATTTTTTTTCTCTTTTTCTTCTCCTTTCATTTTGTGTTGGCATGTGTGTATGTTATCTGTGTGTTTGGTTTTCCTGTGTTTTGCTTTTTTTTGGTTTTTGTTTTGTTTCCTGCTTGTTTTGGTTTGCATATGTGTGTAGTGCATATTGTTTTTAGCTTTGGTTTCTGTTTTTGTTTTTCGATTTTTCTTTTATCAAGATAGTGTTTTTTTATTCTTTTTTTAATTATAAAGAGGTGGAGTACAATTCAGGGCTAGGTATACAAACATTGGTTATGCAGGTACCCTTGTTGATGAGGTATTCCCCTCTATCCCCTGCAGTTTCCCTCAACTGCCAATCCCACCCCCACTCCCCTGACAGTTTCCCATTACTGCCAAATGCTTTCGTATAGTATTATAATTTTTCAAGGTCTGCTTATGAGTGAGAACAAATAGTACTCTGTTCTTTGTTTCTGTGATATGATTGACTGAGTATGATCAACTCTAAATCCATCCAAGTTGCTGCAAAGTCCATATATTTGTCAGTCTTTATGGCTGCATAATATTCCATTGTGCATATGTACCACCATTTTTTAATCCAGTCCAACTTTGATGTACAATATGGTTGGATCCATGCTTTTGCTATTGTGAACAGAGCTGCAAGAAACATACCTGTGCAGGTATCTTTTTTGTAGAATTATTTGAGTTCCTCCAGGTATATTTCCAATAGGAGAATTGCTGGGTCATATGTGAGGTCAATTTCTAGTTCTTTCAGAAATACCACACTGTCTTCCAAAGAGGTTGCATTAGTTTAATTCTCACTAGCAATGTAGAAGCGTTCCTTTTTTTTTTTGGATTCTCACCAGCATCTGTTGTTGTTTGTTTTATTAATGATGGTCATTCTTATTGGGGTTAAGTGGTATCTCAGTGTGGTTTTGATTTGAATTTCTCTGATGATGAGTGAGGCTGAGCACTTTTTCATGTGTCTGTTGGCTGCCTGTATATCTTCTTTTGAGAAGTGTCTATTCATGTTTTTTGCCCACTTTTTAATGGGGCTGTTTGTTTTTTTCTTTTTGGCGCATTTGAGTTCCTTGTAGATCCTAGATGTTAGGCCTTTGTCAGATATACAGTTGATAAATATTTTTTCCCATTCTGTGGGCTGCCTCCCTGCTCTCTTGATGGTTTCTTTTGTTCTGCAGAATCTCATCAGTTTAATGAGGTCCCATTTGTCTATCTTGTTTCTTAAGATATGGGCATTTAGGGTTCTGAATAGGAACTGGTTGCCAGTTTTAATTTCCATAAGGGTATCTTCTGTATTTTCTAAGATTCTTATAGTTTGAGGTTAACATTTAGGTCTTTGATCCATTTAGAGTTAATTTTTGTGTATGGTGATAGGTAGGGGTCCTGTTTCAATCTTCTGCATGTAGTCAGCCAGTATTCCCAGCACCATTTACTGATTAGGTTCTCCTCTCCCCAGTGGTTGTTATTGGAGGCTTTGTCAGAGATGAGTTGGTGGAGAAATTGAGGCTTTGCTTCCAGAATCTCTATCCTGTTCCATTGGTCTATATGCCTGTTCTTGTACCAATACCAGGCTGTTTTGATTACTGTAGCCTTATAGTAAAGTTTGAAGTCTGGAAGTGTGATACCTCCGGCTTTGTTTCTTTTGCTAAGGATTGTTTTGGCTATTCATTGTTGTTTATGTTTCCATATGAATTTCTGTATTGTCATTTCCAGGTCTGAGAAGAATGATGTTGGTAACTTAATGGATATGGTGTTGAATCTGTAGATTGCCTTTGGCAGGATGGACATCTTAACAATGTTGATTCTTCCTATCCCCGAGTATGTAATATTTTTCCATTTGTTTGTGTCTTCTTGGATTTCTTTGAGTAGTGTTTTGTAGTTCTCATTGTAAAGGTCTTTCACTTCTCTGTTTAGGAAGACACTGAGGTATTTCATTTTTTCAGTGGCTATTGTGAATGGTATTGTGCTTTTTATTTGGGTCTCTGCCTGCTTGTTGTTGGTATTTAAAAAATAGATGAACTAGCAAACAGTTCTGCATCTAATGATATAATCATGTGGTTCTTGTTTTTACATCTGTTGATGTATTTAATTGTATTTATGGTCTTGTGAATGTTGAACCAACTCTGCATCCTGGGGATGAAGCATTCTTGGTCATGGTGGATGATTTTTGAGATGTTTTTGAATCCTATTTGGTAGAAACTTATTGAAGATTTTTGCATCTATATTCATAAGGGATATTGGTCTGTAGTTCTCTTTATTTGTCAGATCTTTACCTGGTTTGGGTGTCAGTGTGATGTTAACTCATAAAATGATTTGGGGAGAATTCCATTCTTCTTATTTGCCTGAAATACTTTTAATAGAATTGGTATCAGCTCCTCCCTGTACATTTTGTAGAATTCTACTGGAAAGCCATCTTGTCCAGGGTTTTTTTGTAGGTAGTTTTTGTATGACAGAGTCAATTTCCTGGGTTGTTATTGGTGTATTTAGTTTCTCAATGTCTTCTTGTTTCAAACTGGGGAGGTTTTGTGATGTCAGAAAGTCCTCTATTTCATTTAGGTTATCAAGTTTGTTTCCATATAGGTATACATATTATATACATATTAATCTCTAACAATCTTTTGTATTTCTTTGGGATCAGTTGTGATTTGATCTTTTGTATTTCTGATTGTGTTTATTTGGGCTATTTCTCTCTTTTTCTTGGTCATTCTGGCTAGGGGCCCATCAATCTCATTTCTTCTTTCAAAGAACCAGTTTTTTTGTCTTGTTGATGTTTTCTATGATATTTTTGTCTTCTATGTCCCATATTTGGGCTCTTATTTTGGTGATTTGGATTCTTCTGCTAAAGTTGGGGTTTTGGTGGTCTTCTCTTTCCATCACCATTAGGTGATTTGTTAGGCTCTCCACTTGTGATCTTTCCTTTTTCTTGATGTGTGTTTGTAGACACATAAATTCCCTTCTTAGAACTGATTTCATGGCTTCCCAGAGTTTTGGTATGATGTTTTTCTTTTTTATTTGTTTTCAGGAATCTTTTAATTTCTGCTTTGATTTCAGTGTTGACCCAGTAGTTGTTCAGCATCATGCTGTTTAACGTCCATGTCTTTGTGGACTTTGGGGAAATGTTGTTGGTGTTGATATTTATTTTTATTTCACTGTGGTCTGAGAATATGCATGGCAAGATTTAAGCCATATGAAATTTGTTTATACTTAACTTATGGCCAAGGATGTGATCGATCTTGGAGTACATTCCATGTTGTGATCAGGAGAATGTATATCAGTGGCTGTTGGGTGGAATAATGTGTAGGTATCTATTAAGTCCATTTGGTCAAGTGTCAAGTTTAGTTTCTGGATCTTCTTGTTGATTTTTTGCCTCGATGATTCATCTAGGACTGTTAGTTGGGTATTCAAGTCCCCTGCTATAATAGTGTTAAAGTCAATATCTATTTTTAGCTTGCTTAGTAGTTGCTTTATAAATGCTAGTGCTCCTCTGTTGGGTGCATATATGTTTAGGATGAATATTTCTTGTTGATGGATTGAATCTTATATCTTTATGTAATGTCCTTTTGCATCTTTTAAAATTTTTGATAGCTTAAAGGTTGTTTTGTCTAATATTAAGATTGTAACTCCTACCTTCTTTTGTGATCCATTTGCCTGGAAACTCATTTTCCATTCTTTAACTTTGAGTCTGTGTTTGTCCCTTGCAGTGAAATGAGTCTCCTGGAAGTAGCAAATAATTGGATTATGGTTTCTTACCCAGTTTGCCATTCTGTGTCTTTTCAGTGGTGCATTTAGTCCATTCACATTCAGGCTGATTATTGAAATGTGATTGTTTATCCCTGTCATGAGTTTATTATAAAGGTTTCTCTTTGCTTGTTGTCCTTTGGCTTTGGGGTTGATGTATGTGTGTGTTTTCAAGTCTCTTGTGCTGTATCTCTATTGATTCTGTGCTCTGCTGTTCTTTTGGGAAGCATGTGATCATTCCTTTTTTTCTTTCTTCTGTGCTTAATACCTTGTTAAGTGTCTCCTGTAGAGCTGGTCTAGAAGCTGCATAATGTCTTAGGGATTGGATATCTGGGAAGGATTTTAATTCTCCATCACTGATGAAGCTAAGTTTGGCTGGATAAGAAATTCTTTGTTGAAATTATTTATCTTTGAGGACTTTGAATATAGGGCTCCAGTCCCTTCTTGCTTGTAGTGTTTCTGCCAATAGGTCTGCTACTATTATTTTTTTATTTTTTATTTTTTAAATTTTTTTTGAGTTGGAGTCTCACTGTGTCACCCAGACTGGAGTGCAGTGGCCACTCCCGGCCACCACAGCCTTGACCTGCTGAGCTCCAGCGATTCTTCCACCTCAGCCTTCTGAGTAGCCGGAATTACAGGCATGTGCCACCACACCCAGCTGATTTTTTGATTTATTGTAGAGATGAGGTCT
Source organism: Carlito syrichta (assembly GCF_000164805.1). Taxonomy (NCBI): domain Eukaryota; kingdom Metazoa; phylum Chordata; class Mammalia; order Primates; family Tarsiidae; genus Carlito; species Carlito syrichta. The sequence goes on along the minus strand of NW_007250887.1, from coordinate 15,820 downwards.
CACCTGCCCAGGTGGGTCTCAAACCCGTGGGCTCAGGCAATCCACTCACCTCAGCCTGCCAAAGGCATGGGATTAAAGGCTGAGCCATTGAGCCTGGCTTGCTACTATTATTGGTTCTCCCTGGTAGATAGTCTGACCTTTCTCTCTTGCTGCCTTTAGTATTTTTTCGTTTGTGCCTACTTTGTGTAGGCAAATTACTATGTGTCTAGGGGTTCGTCTCATCATTTGATTTCAAAAAACTGGAATAACAACTAAGTGTAACAAAACAAACAGCAACAACAACAAAAAAACCAAGAAAACTAAACATGCACACACATGCCTAGCACAAAGTGAATAGAGAAGAAAAACAGAAAGACCAAAAAAAAAAAAAAAAAAAAAAGAATTCAGGTCAAACCCTCACACATATATTGACACACACCTTAAACTATAGAAAAATAAATGTAAAAACCCCAGAAGAACAAAAGAGCAGAAACAAACCAACAACAACAACAAAATTTAAAGATGGGCACTCAGTCATTCACATACACACATAAACAGAAAATGACCAATAAAGAAGAAACAGAAAAAGAAAAGAAAAAAATTTAGGAGTGGATGCAAATCAAATCCTCATATTTATAGTCATGCATACAGGAAAAATGTTTTTAAAAATAGATGAACTAACAGTCAAATAATTTTGAAAAATTAAAAATAAAGTAAAACTTTAAAAAAATTAAAAAAGAAAAAACCCTACCCTCTTGTGTCAGGCTCTGTAATTGTTCCTCTAATCAGGTCTCTCCTGCAGAGCCACCTCTTGCACTCTCTCCTCAGTGTCTGGAGCAGGCAAGGAAAAGGGGCAGTGGAGGTAGGTGGGGCTGCAGTCCTCCCCTCCCACTCCAGTATGGTCAGGGAGATCTCCTCTGGTGGGTAGGTGTGGGATTATCTCTTCCCCAGGTGTGTACTCATGGGGTGCCCCAGCCAGGCCTTTCCTGGAATGGAGTTCTCTTATTGTGTACAGGCTCCACCTGGGTTTATCCCTCTCAGTCGTGGCCCAGCTATGTGGGTCTGATATTCAGAGAATTGCTGAGAGAAGGGGGTTTGGGTCAGCCCCAGACTCACCAATGATCTCTTTGGAGTCCTTCCTAGTCCTTTTCTGGCCACAGCCTTTGTCCTGTGACTGGATCAGGTTAGGGGGTGGAGCGCCTGGAACTCAGCACTCATCAGGTCCCTCTGAAGTTTGAGTTTTCAGGATATTCCCTCTGGATCACCATCAATCCCTGAGTAGTTGATTTTCTAGTCATAGAGATCAGGTCTGTTGCTCTGTGGTGAGCAAGTTGGAGCACTTTCCTGTCCCACCTTCAAGATGGTGGTGGGGTGTCTCTCTTGTCCTCTTCCATAGTTTTTTACCTCTTGACTCCCTCTGCATCACCTGCTGCCAGTGCCCTTCCAGGCGCTGAAGTGGTGAGACAAAGCCTGGAGTTGGCAGTATCTCCTGACAGTAGTGAGGGAGAGCCTGGGGTAATAGTCTCTCCCTACCGCTTTTCACAGGAAACCTTTTGTTTGTTTAAAAAAATTGACATTCAGCTTTTGTGACCTGGGAAGAGCCAGGAACCAAGCAGAGAAGCAGCACCAGCTATTGCACCAGGGGACTGGCCACTTGCTCTCGAGCCCCCACTGAGACAGTCTCTCCCAGCATTTTTTCCCAGGAAGGGTTTTGTTGATTCAAAAAAAAAAGAAAAAGCAAATGGCATTTGGCTTCTACATCTCGGAAATCTCTAGGGTCCAAGCCCAGCAGCTGTGGCACCAGCCACTGCAAAAGGAAAGCCCTGGCTGCTAGCTCCCTAGCTCTCACTCGGTCAGCTACTCACATGCTCACTCACTCACCAGCATGTACACAAGATTTTACATGTACTCACTCATTCACACTGGGACTTGCATAGTCTGACTGGCTTGGCTGCCATCTTTCCGACCTCTCCTGTTTTTCTATTAAAAAAATTATTATTTTTGTCTATCATATTTCATTCTACTTTTCTTTGTTCTCCTCATTGCTGTTACAGTATCTTGGACTTAGGAGGTGCACACACATACCAATTGCATCATTGTATAGAGTAATGGTGGGGAGTGGGTCTCAGGGTATCCATACTCCAGTCAGTGAACATTGAGATTTTCAAGTAGTTTCTGAATCCTAGCTCCCCATCCTCCACCTTATTCAACTCTCAAAACTTAAGGTACAGCAAAGCTTCCTACTTCCAACCCTATTTCAAAGTAGACACATTCAGAGACAGATCAGGGAAGAATAGAGGACTGAGCAAACATCAGAAGTGAAAGCCCCTCCCATTGCCACTGATGAATGGAACTGAAGAGGAAGGAAAGAGATCTGTCACAAATGAGGAAAAATAAATGGAATAATACAGATCATTCCCCGTGTACCAAAATGAAGACACCTGAAAAATCAAGGACCTCAGGGCCCCGGCAATGGAAGCCACCAATGACTGGCCCCAGAATACAACAGGCATTAGGTAATGAATGTAAAGAGTGAATAAGATTCAAGAAAGGCAAGATGCAACACTGGAAGAACTTGTAACAAAGATTTTTGGCCATAAAAGAATTTTAGCTAGGAAATAAATAACAAGATGACAAGCATGGAAAGGAGAATTAATCACGCAGAAGAAAGAATCTCAGAGCTTGAAGACCAAAACATGAAGTTAACTCAATCTGTGAAAAACATATAAAGAAAACTCAGAAAGAGAGAACAAAGCCTTCAAGATATGTATGATTATATTAAGAGGCTGAAGCTATGCCTAATTGGTACCCCAGAAGAAGAAAGGGAAGTGGAGAACACATTGGAGCACATATTCAGGGAATTGCCAAGAAAACTTTCCCCATCTCACTAGAGATGTAACCATCCAAACCCAAGAGATACAGAGAAGCCCCACAAGACATCAAATGAGAAAACCAAGCCCTAGACACATAGTGATTCACCTACCCAAAGAAGGTACAAAAGAAAAAATCCTAAAAGCAGCATAAGAAAAATATCACACCATTCAGAACAGCAGCAGACCTATTGGCAGAAATACTACAAGCTAAAAGGAATTGGAGTCCAATTTTCAAAGCCCTCAAAGATAAATGATTTCAACCAAGAATTTCCTACCCTGCCAAGCTCAGCTTTATCAGTGATGGAGAATTAAAATCCTTCCCAGACATCCAATCCCTAAGAGATCATGCAGCTTCCAGACCAACTCTACAGGAGATGCTTAAAAAGGTATTAAAAATAGAAGAAAAAAAAAAAGCAGCGACCACACTCTTCCCAAGAGAACAGAATCAACAGAGAATACATTGCGACAGCAAACTTGAAATCACACACATACATCAACCCAAAGTTAAATGAAAACCAACAGGCTGGGCTCACTGGCTTCACCTGTAATCTCAGAACTTTGGGAGGCTGAGGCATGTGGATTGCCTGAGCCCACAGGTTTTAGACAAGCCTGGGCAACTTGGTGAGGCCTCCTCTCTACAATAAAAAACAAACAAAAATTAGCCGGGCATGGTAGCACACGCCTGTAGTTTCAGCTAGAAGGCTGAGGTGGAAGGATCACCAGAGCCCAGCATGTCAAGCCCAGCAGGTCAAGCCCAGCAAGTTGATGCTGGGGTGGCTGTGAGTGTGTCACTGCACTCTAAGCTGGGCAAAAGAGTGAGACTCAAACTCAAAAAAAAAAAAAGAAAAGTCTTTATAAGAACCTCATGATGGGGATAAATACATTTCCTTCTTTTTTTTTAAAGATGTGGGGTACACTTCAGGGTTAGGTATACAAATGTTCATTATACAGGTATTCTTGTTGATGAGGTGTACCCTCCCTTCCCCAGGCAGATTCCCACTACTGCCATACCTGCTTCCCCTCCCCCCTCTCAGCAGTTTCCCACTACTGCCAATCATTCTCTTATAGTATTATGATAGTTATTCAAGGTCCGCTTATGAGTGAGAACATGTGGTACTCAGTTCTTTGTTTCTGTGAAAGATCACTCAGTATTATAGACTCTAAGTTTATCCAGGTTTCTGTAAAGTTCATGATTTTGTTCTTCTTTATGGCTGCATAATATTCCATTGTGTATATGTACCACATTTTAAAATACAGTCCTCATTTGATGGGCAGCACAATTGGTTCCATATTCTTGCTACTGTGAACAATGCTGTGATACACTTATGTGTGTAGTTATCTTTTTTATAGAGTTATTTGAGTTCTTCTGGGTATATTCCCAGTAGGGGGATTGCAGGGTTGTATGGAAGGTTGATTTTTAGATCTTTTAGGAATTGCCACACTGTTTTCCACAGTTTACACTCCTACTAATAGTGTAGAATTTTTCCATTTTTGCCACATCCTTTCCAGCATCTAATGTATTTTGAATTATTGATGATGGCCATCCTGGCTGGAGTTAGGTATCTCAGTGTCATTTTAATTTGCATTTCTTTGATGACTAGTGAGGCTGAGCATTTTTCATGTATCTGCTAGCTGCTCTTTTGTCTTCTTTTGAGAAGTGTGTATTCATATCTTTTTTCTACTTTGTAATAGGGCTGTTTGTTTTTTTCTTTTTGGCATGTTTGAGTTCCTTGTAGATTCCAGATGTTAGGCCTTTGTCAGACATACAGTTGGCAAATATTTTTTTCCAGTCAAACGCTTACACTTCAGTAATCAGCCTGAACATGAATAGACTAAGTGCACCACTGAAAAGACATAGAATGACAAACTGGATAAAAAAGCCATGAGCCAATTATTTGCTGCATTTAGGAAACTCATCTCACCACAAAGGCTACCCACAAACTCAAAGTTAGAGGATGGAAACCATATTTCCAGGTGAACAGATCACAAAGGAAGGCAGGAATTGCTATTTTAATATCAAACAAAACAACTTAAAGCTATCAAAAATTAAAAAAGATATGGAAATATACTATATAATGATAAAAGATTCAACAACAAGAAATATCCACCCAAAACATGTATGCACCCAGTACAGGAGCACCAGAGTTTATAAAGCAACTACTAAGTAAACTAAAAAAAGATACTGACTCTAACACTATAATTGCTGAGGACTTAAATACAATCTAACAACCCTAGATAGATCATTGAGGCAAAAAATCAAAGAAAGAGATCTGGAACCTCAACTTGATGCTTGAACAAATGGACTTAATAGATACCTACAGAATACTCCACCCAACAACCACAGAGTATACATTCTGCTCATCATCACATGGAGTGTACTCCATGTGATGATGACCACATCCTCGACCATAAATCAAGCATAAACAAATTTCATAAGATCAAAAATACTTCCATGCACTTTCTCAGACCACAGTGGAATAAAAAGTAACATCAACACCAACAAAATTCCCCCCAAACTCACAAAGACATGGACACTAAACAGCATGATGCTGAATGACTCCTGGGTCAACACAGAAACAAAAACAAATCAAAAGATTTCCAGAAACAAATGAGAATGAAGAAACATCTTACCAAGACCTCTGAGATGCCATGAAAACAGTTCTAAGAGGGAAATGTATATCTCTACGAACACACATCAAGAAAATGGAAAGATTACAAGTTAATAGCATAACAAATCACCATAGGAACTGGAAAGGCAAGACCACCAGAAAATTAGCAGAATAATCCAGATCCCCAAAGTAAAAGCCCAAATATGGGAAATAGAAGATAAAAATATAGAAAAAAATCAACAAAACAAAAATCTTGGCTCTTTGATAGAATAAACAAGATTGATGGACCGCTGGCCAGAATGACCAAGAAAAAGAAAAATCCCAAATAAACACAATTGGAAGCACAAAAGATCAAATCATAATTGACTGAAGAAATACAAAAGATTATCAGGGATTATTATGCACACCTGTATGGAAACAAACTTGATAATCTAAATGAAATGGAGGACTTTTTGACATTGTGCTACCTCCTAAGGTTGAAACTAGAAGACACTGTGACACTAAATAGACCAATATCAACCCAGGAAATTGACTCTGTCATAAGAAAGCTACCTATAAAAAACAAAAAACAAAACAAAACAAAAACAACAACAGAAAAAGCCCTGGACCAGATGGCTTTTTAGTGGAATTCTACAAAACATATAAGGACAAGTTGATACTAATCCTGCTGAAAGTATTCCAGGCAATTGAGAAATATGGAACTCTCCCCAAATCATTTTATGAAGCTAACATCACACTGATGCCCTAACCAAGTAACAATCAGAGAAAAAAGAGAACTACAGGCCAATATCCCTGATGAACACAGATGCAAAATTTCTCAACAAGATTATAGCAAATTGGATCCAATAACACATCTCAAAAACCATCCACCATGACCAAGTAGGTTTCATCCCCGAGATACAGGGCTGGTTAAACATCCACAAGACCATAAATGTAATTCAGTACATCAACAAATGTAAAAACAAGAGCCACATGAGTATATCATTAGATGCAGAAAAAGCTTTAAATAAAACCCAGCATCCCTTCTTATAAAAACCCTTGAACATTTATGCATGAAGGATCATACCTCAAAATAGTAAGCACCATCTATGATAAACCTACAACCAGCATATTTGTCAATTGACAGAAACTGGAAGCATTTTCCTTAAAAACTGGGACAAAACAAGGATGTCCACTCTTACCCCTCCTGTTAAACATTGTGTTGTAAATTCTAGCTAGAGCAATTAGATGAGAGGAGGATCAGGGGTATCCAAATAGGAAAAGGGGATGTTAAGTTATCTCTCTGCTGCCAATATAATCCTATGCCTCAAAAATCCAAGATAATCTGTCAAAAACCTCCTTGCACTTTTAAGGGACTTGGACAAAGTCTCAGGGTACAAATTAAATGTGCAAAAGACAGTTGCATTTTTATAAAGCAACAACAAACAGAGAAACAAATAAAAAGCACAATCCCATTCACAATAGCCACAAAAAATGAAATGCCTTGGCTTCTTTCTAACCAGAGAAGTGAAAGACATTTACAATGAAAACTACAAAAGACTGCTCAAAGAAATCCAAGAAGACAAACAAATGGAAATATATTCCATACTCATGGATAGGAAGACTCAACATTGTTAAACTGTCCATTCTATCAAAGGCAATCTAGAGATCAATGCAATAGCCATTAAATTAACATCAAGCCGGGCTCGGTGGCTCAGCCTGTAATCCCGCACCTTTGGGAGGCTGAGGTGAGTGAATTGCCTGAGCCCGCGGGTTCGAGACCCGCCTGGGCAGCGAGACCTCATCTCTACAATAAATCAAGAATC
>NW_007250887.1:1649-8408 GCF_000164805.1 Carlito syrichta | reverse complement strand
GCCGGAAGCGGCCACTGCACTCCAGTATGGGCGACTGAGTGAGACTCCAACTCAAAAAAACAAAACAAAACAAACAAACAAACAAACAAAAAAACAACAACAACAAAAAAATAAATTAACATCATTCTTCTCAGACCTGGAAACAATACAGAAATTCATATGAAAACATAAATGACCACAGACAGCTAAAACAGTCCTCAGGAAAAGAAACAAGGAGGTATCACACTTTCAGACTTTACACTTTATTATAAGGCGACAATAAAATGGCCTGGTATTGATACAAGAACCAATGGAACAGGATATAGACCAATGGAATAGGATAGAGATTCCAGTAGCAAAACCTTGAGTTTTTAACCAACTCATCTTCGACAAAGCCTTCATCAACAATAGCTGGGGAGTGGAGAACCTATTCAGTAAATGATGCTGGGAAAACTGGCTGACTACATGCAGAAGATTGAAACAGGACCCCTACCTATCTCCATACACAAAAATCAACTCTAAATGAGTCAAAGACCTAAATGTAAAACCTCAAACTATAAGAATCTTTGAAATTGCGGTAGACACCCTTATGGGAATTGGCCTAGGCTACCAGTTCCTGATCAAAACCCCAGATGTCCATGCCATCAGATAGACAAGTGGGACCTCAGTATACTGAAAAGCTTCTGCAAAGTAAAAGAAAGCAGCAAGCCTCCGTAAGAATGGCCATCATTAATAAAACAAAAAACAACAGATGCTGGCGAGGATGTGGAGAAAAGGGAATGCTCCTACACTACTGGTGGGAATGCAAACTAGTGCAACCTCTATGGAAAACAGTGTGGCAATTTCTAAAAGAACTAGAAATTGACCTTCTATATAACCCAGCAATTTCCCATACTGGGAATATACTTGGAGGAACTAAAACTTTCCTATAAAAAAGATACCTGCACACACATGTTTATTGTAATACTATTCACAATAGCAAAAACATGGAACCAACCGTGCTGCCCTTTGAAACTGGACTGGATAAAGAAAATGTGGTACATACACATGATAGAATATTATGCAGTCATAAAGAAGGACAAACATTCGGACTTTGCAGAAACTTGGATGGCTTTAGAGTTTATAATACTCAGTGAACTGAGTATAACTTGTTCTCACTCATAAGCGGACCCTGAGCATTTACCACAATTCTATAAGAAAAGGATTGGCAGTAGTGATATCCTGCAAGGGGTGGAGGGGCATACAGCATCAATAAGCGTACCTGATCTCAAACCAAGTGAAGTGGGGACCAACGGGAGGCCCAAACTTTATCTGTATGATGACCACTTGAATACCTAACCCTGAATTGTACCCCACATCTTTAAAAGGAAAAAAAAGGAAAAAATTTTCCTACAGCCTTGAAATTGTCCTACTTTAACTTGTCCACTCCATCAAGTTTAGGGACAAGCAATGCCCATCTCTTCTTGGCTGGTGGTGTCTGTCCAGTGTGTCTTCAGCCTGGGGGTATTTCTCCTTCACTCATGCTGTCAACTATGTGCTGGGAGCACAGGTAAGAGGTTGTTTGCCTTTTTTTTTTTGAGTTGGAGTCTCACTCTGTCGCCCAGACTGGAGTGCAGTGGCCGCTCCTGGCCACCGCAGCCTCGACCTGCTGGGCTCCGGCGATCCTTCCGCCTCAGCCTTCCGAGTAGCCAGAATTACAGGCATGCGCTACCACGCCCGGCTCATTTTTGATTTATTGTAGGGATGAGGTCTTGCCAAGTTGCCCAGGCGGGTCTCGAACCCGCGGGCTCAGGCAATCCACTCACCTCAGCCTCCCAAATGCACGGGATTACAGGCTGAGCCACCGAGCCCGGCTCTGTTTGCCTTTTTTATGGAAAATTTCTTTCTTCAAGTGGTCAGGAAAGAGCATCACATAGCACAGGAAGTTCTAAAGATTTGGTTTATAAGTGGTAGGATCATGCCACTGCTAATCTCACAATGTTTGGAAGGAAAGAACCAGATGGTAGGTGGGTCTACCTCTCCAAGTCCTGACAGGGATTTAGTGGATGCTTCGACAGGACCAAAGCCAGCTTGTGGGGATTGTCCCAGGGCTTTGAGAGGTTAGATTTGTTCTTTTAAGCTTTTCTGTGACCTTCTTCCTTGGTCCTTCATTTTGATCTTGCTTATTTTTAATGGTGGCACTGTGGAACAATACTTAACACTTTAAACTGATGTAATTATACTTCATCAGTACTTAATGCAAGTGAAGCAGATGCAGAGACTGAAGCAGGAAGCTTGAAGCCCCCTCCTTCTGCCCTCCTATGATCCAGGGAGAATGCCTCACCTGCTTGGAGAAGTCTCTTTCACCTCCACTGACTCCTCTTATCCCCCTACCCACCTGCCCTACGCAGGCAGCTGTGGAATCCAAGCACAAGTCTGCCTCTGTAGGGGTCCTCAGGCCCTGAAGACCTAGTTGAAACTCAAAAAACATTGTAATGACTGAGAATTTCATGACAAACTTTCTCCATTCAAGCCTTGTCTTTTCAACCTCATTTGGTTGCACAGAAAGAAGATTGAGGCAATTTTCAAGTTAAAATGTTATTATTCTCATCCTGGATGTTGAATTCAAAGAACAGTAATTTATACACTTAGTTTTGGGTTTCTTTTAGCTGATGCATTGGATACTCATCACTATCTGCACTGTTGTTCAGCCTCTGTGTGGAAGTCATTTTCCAAGGTGGACTTGTTCTCTTGCAGGCTCTGCAGGCCCTGTGGGAGGTATTAGGCAGATGTCCTGTCCTTGGCAGAAGAGAGGTGGCATACAGAGGGGCGAACGGGTGAAGGACTTCATATGAGCTTTAGCTTTTCCTCTTTTACTCAATCTCACTTTTGTTTCAACTCATCCTTTCCTAATACATTTCAGGAGCAAGATAACATGGTGGGGTGGGGGCAGGCCAGTGGATTGCATTTGAGGTATGATAACATTCCCACAGTCCTCTCCGGTATAATTTATTTTTCACTATCCACCAGTCTTTCCTGTCAGTATCCCATGTCTTCAGGCATCCTGTTGGCTCCTGTAAAGCTTCAAAGGCAAGTCTGTCCTGGCTGTCCTATTGCCATGTAATCCCTCTTCACTCTTTTTCTTGACTCTATTGCAATGGAGCCTTTCTTTTATAATCCATGGACACGGTCCTCTCCAAGGTTGCTAATGGCCAGTTCAGTCATGTCCTTGATCCCCTTGTCACCTGGCCTGTCAGCAACATGAAGTGGCTGGGACTCTCTTGATCTTGGAATCCTTTCCCTGCTTGGCCCCCAGGTTCTCCTGCTCCCTGCTAGGTGCTTCTCAGCAGCCCCTGCCATGGGCCTCTACATTTTCCAAGCCCAAACACAGGACTGGGTTCTGGCCTTTTCCTCCTTAGACTCTAGCCAAGGGTTCTGTTCTGAACTTGTGTTCCATGTGCCATCCACCCGACCACTCTTGGGGCTTCTCCCCAGAACCATAGCCTCAGGGTCTAGCAACCGTTCTTCCCCTCCACCCCACACTGGGGCATGATACCACTGAGGTCTGATTCCCTTCCTGCCATGAGTCACAGTTAGCTCACTCAGCTGCTTGGGCCCTGAGGCAGAGGTGAGCCTGAGCCTGCTTTCTCTGCTCCCAGCATTAAGCTGTCCTTCAAGTTTCTGAAGCTGATAGGCTCTTGCTGTCTCCACCGCCATGCCCTATGGTCCCAGCTGGTGTCTCCCATCGTGTGTTGCTATCACCTTTGAGTTATTCCCTTTTCTCCACTCTTCCCTAGCTGTGGAGAGCCCCCTTTCCAGGAAGGCTTCCCTCCTCCCTCAGGGCAGCACAGTCCCACTTCCTGTCACTCACTCTTCTCTTTGCTGACTTTGCTGTAGACACAGTGGCCTCCTTGTACTCCCTTGGACATATCAAGAAACCTCCTGCCTTGGGGCTTTCACTTTCTGTTCCTTCTGCCTGAGGTTTTCTTCACACAGGTCATTATGGGCTGGGTCCTGCTCTTTCACCTGTGACTATGTTTTGTGCAATCGCAGCTCTCCAGTGTTAAGTTGACCCCTGCCCTCCCAGGATCCCTTCATGCTTGTTTTTTTAAAGCACTTCACATACTGTATTTGATACTTATTCATTATATTTTTGGGCTGCTTGTTGTTCAGTGTTTACTTTTAAATCAAATTATGCACCCATGTAGCTTAAAGAGCTAAATCAGCCTGGAATTCTTATTTAAAAAATAGCACCTTTATACCCTTGGTACCATTTCCTCCCCTCACAGAAAAACGTTTTCATCACTTGCTGCTTGCTTATTGTGTTTTTGGTGTCCCAAGTACTGCTGCCCGTGTTTCAGCTCTGTCTTAGACATTCTGCTTTGCCTGAGCCCCAGGGTGTCTGTATTCATCTCATGTTGGTGGAGACAATGGCTTCCTTCAGTACTGTCATTTGTGCTAGATTTCTTCAAGAGCATTGGTCTGTAGCTTTCTTTCCTTGGAGTGTCTTTGGAGTGTCAGGTAATGCTTGCCTCAAATCGAATGAGTGTGGAAGTGTTCCTTATTCTTCATTTTTGGGATCAGTTTGAGAAAGATTGGTATTAATTTTTATTTAAATGTTTGGTAGAATTTACCAGTGAAGCCATCTGGTCCTAGACTTTTCTTTGTTGGAAAGTTATTCATTAGTGATTCAATTTCTTTACTAGTTGTAGGTCAAATCAAATATCCTATTTTTTCATGAGTCAGTTTTGGTAGATTGTATATTTCTAGGAATTTGTTTATGTCATCTAGTTTACACAATTTGTTGGCATGCAATTTTTCATAGTATTCTCTCATAATCTTTTTTATTTATCTGAAATCAGTAATAATGTTCTGCTTTCATTTCTGATTTTAGTCATTTGTGTCTTCTTTTTTCTTAATCAAACTAGATAAAAGTTTGGCAATTTTGTTGGTCTTTTCAAGGAACTTTAGGTTTTGTTGAATTTCTTTAGTTTTTCTATTCTTTATTTCATTTGTGCTCCTCTTATCTTTCTGATTTCCCTCCTGCTAGATTTAGGTTTAGTTTCCTTGTCTTTTTGCAGTTCCTTAAGGTACACAGTTATTTATTTGAGATATTTCTTTTTTTATACTATATGCATTTGCAATGATAGGTTTTTCTGTTAACACTGATTTCACTGAATTTTATAAGTTTTGGTAGTTATATTTTTGTTTTTATTTGTCTCAGGTATTTTCTAATTTCCCTTGTAATTTCTTCTTTGATGCATTGGTTGTTTAATATTTGTAAATTTTCTATTTTTTCTTCTGTTATTTCTAGTTTCATTCCATTGTGATTAGAAAATGCATTTGCATTATTTTAATCTTTTACATTTATTGAAACTTGTTTTTTGCCCTGCATGTAGTCTGTCTTGGGGCAATATTTCATGTATACTTAAGAACAATGTGAATTCTGCTGGTGTTGAGTAGAGTGTTCTTTATGTCTATTAAATCGAATTGGTTTTTAGTGTGTTTCAATTTCTTATTGATTTTTTGTCTGAAGGTAAAGTATTGAAGTCTCCAATTATTATATTATTATAGTAGAAATGTCTACTTCTCCTTTTAATTATGTCAATTTTTACTCCACTTATTTTGAGTTTGTGTTGTTAGGTGTGTGAATGCTTATAATTGTTATATCTTCTAGCTGTATTGAGCGATTTATAAATATATGATGGCCTTTTTTGTCTCTTGTAACCTCTTTTTATCTAAATTTTATTTTGTCTGACAATAATATAGCCAACTCAGTTCTATTTTGGTTACTAGTTGGAATATCTTTTTTTTTTTATTCTTTTACTTTTAAACTCTTTGTGTCCTTGTATCTAAACAAGTTCCTTGTTAAGAGTATAAAGATAGATCCTGTTTTTTAAATCTAATCTGCCAATCTCTGGTTTTTATTTTATTTTATTTTATTTTTTTCTATTAGAAAATCATTTATTTATTTATTTAATCAATATTTTTTATTATGGTTTTGTGGGGTACAGTTAAGGGTTAGGTGTACAATTGCGTTTCATTCAGGCACCCTGTTGATAAGAGGTGTTTCCCCATCCTCAGGCAGATATATGCTACTGTTAATCCCATCCCCCTCCCCCCATAGTTTCCCAGTACTGTCAGTCGTTTTCTTATAGTATTACATTGGATGTTCAAGGTCCATTATATGAGTGAGAACATGTGATACTAGGATCTTTGTTTCTGTGAGAGGTCACTCAGTATTATAGACTCTAGTTCCATCCAGGTTGTTGCGAAATTCATGATTTTGTTCTTTTTTATGGCTGCGTAGTATTTCATCGTGTATATGTACCAATTTTTTAATCCAGTCCTCTTTTGATGGGCAGCATGGTTGGTTCCAGGTTCTTGCTATTGTGAACAATGCTGCGATAAACATAAGTGTGCAGGTATCTTTTTTATAGAGTGATTTGAGTTCTTCAGGGTATATTCCCAGTAGGGGGATTGTGGGGTCATATGGAAGGTCAAATTTTAGAACTTTTAGGAATTGCCACACTGCTTTCCACAGAGGTTGCACTAGTTTGCACTCCCACCAATAGTGTCAAAGTGTTCCGTTTTCACCACACCCTCTCCAGCAGCTGTTATTTTTTGAGTTGTTGATAATGGCCATTCTGACTGGAGTTAGGTGGTATCTCAGTGTGGTTTTGATTTGCATCTCCATGATGATTAGTGAGGTTGAGCATTTCTTCATGTGTTTGTTGGCTGCTCAGATGTCTTCTTTTGTGAAGTGTCTGTTCATATCTTTTGCCCATTTAATAATGGGGA
>NW_007250887.1:0-1042 GCF_000164805.1 Carlito syrichta | reverse complement strand
TTTTTTGCTGAGGATTGTTCTGGCTATTCTTGGATGTTTGTATTTCCATATGAATTCCTGTGTTGTTTTTTCTAGGTCTGAGAAGAATGTTGCTGGTAATTTGATGGGTATTGCATTGAATTTGTAGATTGCATTAGGTAAGATGGACATCTTCACAATGTTGATTCTTCCAATCCATGAGCATGGGATATTTTTCCACTTGATTGTGTCATCTTTGATTTCTTTGAGCAGTGTTTTGTAATTTTCATTGTGAAGGTCTTTCACGTTTCTGGTTAGGAAGATGCCAAGGTATTTCATTTTTTTGTGGCTATTGTGAATGGAATTGTGTTTTTTATTTGGGTTTCTGTTTGTTTCTTATTGGTGTAGAGAAATGTGATTGTCTTTTGTACATTTATTTTGTATCCTGAGACTTTGCCAAAGGCCTTTATCAATGTAAGGAGGCTTTTGACAGATTCTCTTAGGTTTTCAAGGTACACAATCATATCATCTGCAAACAGAGATAACTTGACTTCCTCTTTTCCTAGTTGGAAACCCCTGATTGCTTCCTCTTCTATGATTGCTTGAGCCAGGACTTCCAATACTATGTTGAACAGGAGGGGTGAGAGTGGGCATCCTTGTCTAGCTCCAGTTTTCAGGGGAATTGGTTCCAATTTTTGTCCATTTAGGAGTATGCTGGCTGTGGGTTTCTCATAGATGGCTTTTACTATTTTACTAAGCTCCCTGTATGCATAGATGTTCAAGGGTTTTTATCAAGAAGGGGTGCTGGATTTTATCAAAAGCTTTTTCTGCATCTAATGATATGATCATGTGGTTTTTGTTTTGACATCTGTTGATGTATTTAATTACATTTATGGTTTTACCAATGTTGAACCAGCCTTGCATCCCATGAATGAAGCCTACTTGGTCATGGTGGATGATTTTTGAGGTGTATTGCTGAATCCGATTTGGTAGGATCTTGTTGAGAATTTTAGCATCTATGTTCATCAAAGATATTGGCCTGTAGTTCTCTTTCTATGTTGGATCTTCACCTGGCTTGGGTATC
>NW_007250886.1:5882-7799 GCF_000164805.1 Carlito syrichta | reverse complement strand
AAAAGTAGCATTCTTTTTTTAAGCAGACATTATTTGAGTGTCTATTATAACATGTCCCTGGGCCTGAATATTGTCTTTATAGTTATTTAAAGTAATGAGTAAGCAGAAGAAAATGTTAATTAACAGTTTACGTAAAATAAAGTAGTAAGTGTTGGGTAATGAGTACACCTCTAATTGAGTTAACATAGTAGATCATTGAGGTAAATGTTATTCTAGTCTTTTAGTAGATAAACAGATGAAATCAGCAATGACTGAGACTCCCTTAGCTTTTAGCCATATCACACTGAGTAATAAGATCTCACACTCTCACTAATAGAAAAGTTGTTGACACATACAAATTCAATTGTTCATAAGAAAATAGCAAATCAATTTAAAAACAGATCAGGTATCTCAAAATAAACTATATTTAAATGTGCAATGATGATTATTTTGGGAACAAAGAGAGTAAATTTAGTGGTTTACCAGTCATTAAGTATGGGTTTCTACCTATTAGAAATGAGACAGCAACAAAATATACTGGAGGCTTTTAAATGAATGTTCCCAAACCAATGCATTACGCACATGACTAAACATTTCAGTTCATTACATAATCCATCACTCATGGTCATTTGTACTCATGAAGTTGTGAGGAGACAAAGAATGCACTGTGGAGAATATGGTTTCTGTACTCAGAGACATCTGAATATTAATTCCACTTTTTCTACTCACCCATCATTTCTTTAAACAAGTAATACTGATCCTTAACTATGGGGAGCCAGCCCCCCAAAAGAGATTTTGAGGGTCCCTGGAAGGTGGGGCAGCATCGACGAATATTCTGGGAAAATAGAAGGGAAGAAAGAGACTGGACTCTGTCTAGTGCAGAAACCGATTCTGTAGTAGGGATAGACATTAGAAGAAAGCAAGATGGAGGCATAGATATAAAGAGGAAGAAAGAGAAAGAAAGAAAGTGGACAACTGTTCAGTGAAATGAGCAGAAGCCGTTTATTGGGAACAAACGTGAGTCTTTTATCCCAAATTTTCACGTGTCAAATCACAAGACTTTCATGTGGGCACAAAGTCAGGTAGGTGAGGGGCGTCCCCCACTCACCAGGCGTTTCCTTAGGAATGAGGAAGGGCAACCCCAATCAAATCACAAGAGTTTACATGAACACAAAGCCAGGTGGGTGGAGGGCATCCTCACCCACCAGGCGTTTTCCTTAGGATGAGAAAGGACAATCTTAATCAAATCACAAGAGTTTACATGAACACAAAGCCAGGTGGGGGGGGCATCCCCGCCCACCAGGCGTTTCCCCCCAAGCATGAGGAAGGACAACCCCAAAATTATCTCACTGTTCCTTATGCTTGGTTTACATTCCTCAAAAGCAATACAACAGTTTTAATATCATAAAATCCTAATTATCAATAACTTCTAAAACTTATGCATACCCAACACCTAATGACTGACTTAAATCCTAATACCTTTCTATTCTGTGCTAACTTTACCTATACTATAAAAAAACTCTTAATTATAGGTCAGACCAGTACCTAAAGAATATGGCTCAGTTCAAAGATCACGCTGGGCCATTTCCACAAACAATTGATTATGATCTCTTAACAAAATGGCTATTCTAAAAATCCTATGTATCTATCTTAATTTCTATAAAAGTTTCTAATTCCTAATCCTGATATATAAGGCTGATCATCAGCAATAAAGCTTCTGAAATAAAACCCAAACGCAAACTGTAATTGTACTAAAGCCAAAATCACAATTAGTAGAAGGTGGGAGCAATGAAATTTCAAAAGTTAGTTGTATTCTTATAAAACCTTATGGTATCATGTTTGATCATGCTTGGACTAACATAATTCCCTGACGCAGCATGACCTATTCTAAAATACTTTCTATGAATTCAGTTTCTATTATAAGTAGAAAAAACTTAC
>NW_007250886.1:4309-5599 GCF_000164805.1 Carlito syrichta | reverse complement strand
ACCTCTAAAGGAGTGAGGCAAATCCATTTAAACTCAGAGTGACACTGGAGAGTCAATTTTATCTTTAAAGTCACAAGCTTTTGTTCTACTGTTAAAACTGCTGCCTCCAAAGCATTATCTCTACTTTTTAACTTTTGATCTATAATCTCCTGCGTAGTTAATGCAAGTGTTGCTGTGTGGGTTTCCTTAGGTAGAGTTGCAGCTGAACTGTTACTGAAGTAGCAATAGCTATCAAAGCTATAATTCCTAAAATTAAGGTGGCTAAAAACCGTTTCTGTCTGGCTAATAAAGCATTAACCTCATACAATGTTTGCAAACCATATTCATCATACCAACGAGATGACAAATTCCTCATAAAAAGGCATTAGTTAAACAATTAGTTAAAATGCATTCAGTACAAGATATCTTATAAACATTATCACAGTAACTAATTTTAACAATTTGATATTCATTCCAAACTAAAAACACATAAAAGGACTGTAAGTATGCCCTAATGTGATACTGCTGTGTTTGTCCAACAGGCATAGACAGGCTGACTGGTTGAAGGGCTGTGAGGGCTCTCCATAAATGAGGCTGAATGGCTTGTCTGATTCCAATTTTAAATGAAAATATTGGGGGTACCCATTCATTGGAGTGCCTTCTAGCTGCAGCAAGCGTAGAGCCATTAAAATCCCAGTCACTAATATATAGTCTTTCACAGGGTACAAGATAGTCCACCTTACAGTTATAAGCACAGTCTGTCTATTTCAGGAAGCCAGCATCTCACTGGACAAGTGACTGTTCTTTTCCGTATCATTGAAGGGGCAAGCAGGTATGCTGAGAGGCAATGAAGCTCTAGTCGCACAGCTAGGGGTGGTTCCTCCAGGCATCAATATCTCCAGTCACCAACTGTCCTTGATATTGTCCTGATAAGGGCTTTCTGTACTCAGAGACTTAAAGGTAGACATTAAGCAAGAAGCCTGGTAATTATTAAAAGCAGAATTCTCATAAAAACACATAAGGAGTGAGTTGGAATGCCCTTCATAAGAAAAATTACGATTAGTAACATGTTTGACTTGAGCACGAAATAAAGCAGGCCCTCCCCTTTTTCTGTAAGAAGAGCCTTCCATTTTATTAGAGGTTTTATACTTCCAGCTGGATTTCAATGTCTAGCCATAGCTGAGTAGCCTGAAGAGTCCAAATTTAAATGATTAATAACTTAATTGATTTTTTAAAGTTTGGTGAGCTCTTTCAACTATGGCTTGACCTTGTGGATTGTAGGGAATTTCTGTGGAATGAGAAATAGTAAAT
>NW_007250886.1:0-3940 GCF_000164805.1 Carlito syrichta | reverse complement strand
CTGCAACATAATGTCAGTGTTGAGATATAAACTTGAGAGAAATTTATCATAGAACAACAAAGAATTTTTTAACATACTTTTGTCCCAGCCATCCCCTAGAGAAGAGACCTATCAAGCCATGTGGAAACTGAAATGGCTTTTCAAGAACATATGGGGGTGAGAGGGGACAAAGGAGGTGAAAACCTTTTTTATTTTGTTTACCCAGAATTTGCCTTGAATGCTTGCAATTTATTATTGTTTATTATTATTATTATCATTATTATTTAAGGAGAATATTAAAACAGACAAGTAACTAATAAAGCTAACTCTTGGGTTAAATGCCAAAAAAAATTGTGCCATGGGATGCAGTTTTGAAGGCACTGCTATCATTGGAAAACATGATCCTCCTGAATTAAGAGGGCATGTTTCAATGACTATCCTATTATGCTCCAGTTTTTACAAACTTCAAATGTCAACATTTACCCTGGAGGATTTCGTTGAAACGCAGATTTTGATTTAGTGGATCTGATTCAGTGGACCCAGGCCATGTACAAAGGATCAGAAATGAGACTATTTCTGACTTTTTAATATCTCTAACAATTTCCCAGGTGATGTCCAAGCTGCTGATCTGCAAACCACATATTAATAACAAGGTTCTAGTAGATAATGTGATAAGATAATTCATTATTAATGAAATGTTTTAAGATAAACTGCCAACTGTATTTTCCCTATGACAATGGCTATGAAGATTTTTCCTATTAACCCTTTTTACTTAAGAGAATGATTGCTTCAATAAACAACTTTGAAACATCCAACCCTTTAGTTAGTCTGAATTTAATCACTATGTAAAATGTGGCTCATGTAATAATTAAGAAATGATAATGTCCTTGGCAGATGAGGTAAATTATGTTTAAGCTACATTTTTTCTTTAAAAGTTCCCTTCTCTATGACTCAAATCACTTGTGGCTTCCAAGATATGTGTTATTGAAGGCATAGTCTGTGAGTAATGTAGAGCGTGGCATCTAGCAGTCCCCTCCTAACATTCCCTTGCAGAAGCAAAACTGCATGCATGGGAATAAATGGGATTCTCGTGTCATGTGAGCATTTCCTAGTAATGAGATGGCTCTTGGGATAATTTAACTGACCAGGAGAGCCAATCCAGACAATCCTTAATCAGAATGCTATGTTTTCTAGTGCTTGCCATATTAGATTTTAGCCATGCCCTAGAGTTATAAAATTGTTTCCTTATCAATTCATTTTTCATGGTACTAACATTACTTAATTTTGGCTGAGGATTCAAGGGTATACTTTTAAAATGAAATGATAGAACTGCAGTCATTAGCTATACTCACTAGACAGCATAAAGTTTTCCATAGTAGTATTTAGAATCTGTAGGCTTTCATACTCAGTTTGAAAGTTTTCCCACTGATTTTCTCATGCTTATTAATTCTTTTTGTTCTCAGTTTCCTCCTTGCCTTAATCAATTGATATACTGTATATAAAGTTGTGGATAGGGTAAATTTGTATGAGAAAAATTGTAACTTAAATACAAAAAATAAATTCCTATTTAATTTTATAATAAATTATGTTTAAAAAAATCTTTGTGAATTACCATCCTCCAAATACCTGTCAACATATTTTTCAAGTTTTCTTATTAATTTAAAGCAGAATACATCTGCATTTTCACTTTATGCATAACTCTAAGTATTTCTGTTTTGTTTATTTTTTTCTTTATGACAATTATAGGCCAGGTTTTAACTGCTGTTGCACCAAATCTTTTGCTGCCTTAAGTTTCTTAGATGGTATAGGCCATTGTTTTACCCAAAACTGGCTTATTGACATGCAACCTTAACAACAATGGCCTATAGGGTAAGTTTGAATAGCCAATGCCAGCTTGGTTTGTTTTTCATTCACTTGAGCAGGTTTTTGTAATTACCTGTCCATCTTTGACAAGTCCCTTAAAGGGATTATAGCCCATCTGTAGCATTTTGTGCTGAGACTTTATCATTATGTTATACAAAAGCGTGCCCATTTTGTGAAAGAATATCTCTTCCCCATAATGTAAAGGTGATAGATGGAATAACATATGGGCAAAAAGTTCCTGAAGTCTCATTATCTGTCCAATTTAAAATCTGTGAACTTTTGGCTACTGAGGGTGCTCGACCAATGCCTATAAGCCCTGAAGGAACCATATGAGTTTGGCCATGAGGCAGGCCAATCCTTCCTAGCAATACAAGAAACATTGGCTCCTGTGTCTGACAAGCCTGTAATTTTAACTCCTTGTATAAATAAATCTTATAGAGGTTTAGAATTAGTAACCCCCTGAACCCAAAAAGCAACATCACTAGAGCCAAATCCAGAGTCACATCTAGGCAGGTTAAAGTTTTACCTGCTTTGTGATAAGGCAAGAGCAGCAACTGGGCTATTCTCTGCACTGTTTTGCTAGCGGGAGCAACAGGCATCTGGATTTCTCCTGCGTAATCCGAATCCACCACTCCATAAATAATGGAAATTCCTTGTGAAGACAAGGAACTTCTGCCTAATATTATACCCACTATAAGGAATTCCGGGAGAGGTCCCTTTACTCCCGTAGGAATTGGGGTCACCAGAATGTCCAGAGTTAATATTGTAGTGGTGGAGGAACACAAGTCCAGTCCTGTACTCCCTAGGGTGGCTCAGATGAGTTCTGCAATGGAGCAAAAGGAACGAATGGGTTCATGGTGGTGGCTGCGCCCCTATTGTCATGTGGAGCCAGGGCTGGCCCCTCTGGAAGTTTTTCTGAGCCAGGGTGGCTTTCTGTTGATTTAAAGGAGTGCCATTTTTATGAAATTTAGATAGGCATTCTTTAGCCCAATGAAAGCCTTTTTGGCATTTGGGACATAAGGTTTTTGGTCGAGTAGCCCCAGTAAGTGGTGACGGTATGCCATGTAAGCCGGCCATACCTTGCTAGCCAGACAATCTCTGTTAATGTGTCCGACTTGACCACAGTTAAAGCAAGACTGTAATGAGATATTCTTTTGCTTATTACTTATATACTTTTACTTATATTACTTACATATTACTTATGTATTACTTATATTATTTATATTACTTATATATTGTTTATATTGCTCATATATATTACTTATATTATTTATATATTGCTTATATATATAGCTTATACATATATTGCTTATATTACTTATATTACTTATTTTACTTATATTACTTACACATTAGTTATATACTTTTGCTTATAGTACTTATATTATTCATATTACTTATATATTTCTGCTTATTATAGCTTGAGCTCCCTGCATTCCTACAAGAAAAGGAAAAGTGTAACTAAGTTCAGGCTTTATTTCAGTATTCTCAACTTTTAAAGGAAAATTTAGAAAGAGGTGCAGTAAGCTTAATGGGGCAGTTTCTACTAATGTGCCTGATTTGTCCACATAACACATAAAATGTTTTAGTGTAAACATAACATGATTACACTAAAACATTTTTCTGTTTATCTATACCCTGAATACCTTGAGCCATCTGTGAAAAGGTTTTTCCCTTCAATGCTGCGGCCAAAGCCATTCCTTGCAAAAAAGCTGGGCTTACATCCATGCACTGGTGGATAAAATCAGTAACCTGTCCAGTTTTGTGTATGGGTTTAAGCAAAGCCTGACAAGTATTATTAGTATTTTCAAAAGCCAATTGTTTGATAAGAATTTCTGCTGCTTCTTCATTAGTAATTACCCGATTAACAGCCTTAGTGAGTCTGGAAATAAAGTCCTCATAACTTTCCTCAGCCTTTGTTTTATATCAGATAAAGAAGAAGTTTGAGCAGTGTCTACCAGTAATTTTTTCCATGCGGTGACAGCACAATGATTTATCTGAAGCAAAACATCTTTGGGTAGAGAAATTTGATTAGCCATTTGGGTATGCATACCAGACCTGTAGAGCATATTGTGAGAAATAATGAATGACCCAGCAG
>NW_007250885.1:1047-2617 GCF_000164805.1 Carlito syrichta | reverse complement strand
AATAGAAATGAATTGCGTCGTTCTTCCCTCCTCTTGTTATTCCATCCCCACACTTAACTTCACCTCGAACAACTTTTGTGATCAATTTCATCGTCATAGTAGTATACTTGTGTCAATAACTTCTAAATATCATGTAATTTCCAATAGATTTGTTTCATATGCATTATGAAAAAGTAATTAGAAAGTTTTTTTACTAAAAAATTGTAATTATGTGAATCATTTGCTTTGCTTACTATTTTTGAATGTTCTGTCTACTGTGAGTAAGAAAGCCTGTAAACTAGTGTTCAGGAGACATTTGCGTTTATTTTCATTTTATGAATAATTAATGTCCTGATAGTTCTAAAGGTAGTGTGTGGAGGGGATAGTTTCTTTCACAAGAACACTTAAGAAAGTAAAACTGGATATAGAAATGTTAAATAATAGTTTCTACTGGCAATAATATGGATCTGCAAATTCACATCTCTTATGAATTGTTTTTCTCTCACATTCCTGCATATGTAAGATTTCATCCATGGAGAAATGATGACAGCGTGAAACATTTGTGTCATGGATCGGGAGATTGGCCTCAGGATAGCATGGCAAGCAAATGGTTTTGTCATTTCAAAGAGGGCCACTTTGACCTCAGTGGTTCTCCACGTTTGGGAAGACCATTGGGCTTTGATGACGACCAATGCTTTAATTAAATGCTTTAATTCACATCATTCAGCTGGAAAATTGGCAAATGTGATGAACTATGACCAGTTATCATGTGACATTTGCAGACCATGGACAAGCTTAAAACACTATGAACTTATGCATCAATCCACTATATCAAAGTAACCGTTTGCAGAGGGATGGAGGTTGGAGTTGAAGTCTTACTCTGTGTCCCAGCTGGGAGATTTTGTGTCATGAGAGTGATCATGCATAACAAATTGTTATCATAAATCTTGAGTCATGCTAAAACTCCTCATAGGCCTCAAAGTAAGGGTAGGTGAAAGGTTATAAATTTGGGGAATAAATACTGGAGTGCCTTTATGTTGATGGGAGTGGGCTTTTTTTTTTTTTTTGACTTAGAGTCTCACTCCAGCCCAGGCTGAGTGCAGTGGCGTGCTCACGGACACCCCAGAGTCAAACAACCGGGCTCAGGCAATCCTTCTGCCTCAGCCTTAAGTAACCTGAACTACTGGAACATGCTACCACGCCCGACTAATTTTTTTTAAAAAATGTATTGTAGAGATGAGGTCTTGCCAAATTACCCAGGTTGATCTTGAACCCATGGGCTCAGGCAATCCTCTCACCTCGGCCTCCCAATATGCTGGGATTACAGGCTTGACCCACCATGCCCAGCAGGCAGTGGGTTTTTTGACAATGATGCCAACCTGTCCCTATAACCTGGTTACACACGTGAAACGCTGCCTTTTCTCCCTGTCTCTGCCTCTCATATTTCAGTTAGCTGTGAGGGATAAAAGCTGATTTATGGTATTGGGCTGTAACACAGGGACTTTAGGTGCATGTTACCTTACCCGGCTGATTTGGATAAAATATTGCCAGGCAACAATATACTGCCTTCAAGAGACCCATCTCACTAGAG
>NW_007250885.1:0-304 GCF_000164805.1 Carlito syrichta | reverse complement strand
CAGGACATAGAAGACAAAAAGATAATACAAAAAAATCAATGAAACAAACAGCTGGTTCTTTGAAAGGATAAACAAGATCGATTGTCCCCTAGCTCGACTGACCAAGAAAAAAGGAGAAAAAAACCAAATAAGCACAATCAGAGACACAAAAGATGAAGTCACATCTGGCCCTGAAGAAATACAAAAGATCATTAGCGACTACTACGTACACTTGTATGGAAACAAACTTGAGAACCTTAAGGAAATGGAGGATTTTCTGACATCACACAACCTACCTAGGTTGGAACAAGAAGAAATTGAGACC
>NW_007250884.1:1568-6290 GCF_000164805.1 Carlito syrichta | reverse complement strand
GACTGTGTTATTAGTTAGCCTATTGCACTGTGGAAGCTAAAACTGGAAACTCAGAGTATTGACATTTCAGCATTTCTCCGTCTTGCTAAATTTGCCTTTGCACACAAAGTAATCTACCTGAACACACTAGAAATAGCACACAAGATCACTAAGGATATGTTGGTAGAAAATGAAATTAAAAATCAATAAATAGGAATTTTAATTACCAAAGACAATATTAATTATAAAGAAAATAAATTAATAGCCAACATAGAGATGACTGATAAGAAATACATTCAGTGAATTGAAGCATACTTAGCTCATAATGGATAGTTCAATAAACTTCATTACTTTTATATACAAATCATTGAAAACATTTTTTGTAATATACTTGTAAGTGCATATATATGTGTATATATATATATACATATATATGTATTGTATGTTTGATTCAAATTGGAATGCTGTCAGAAAGACATAATCATTTACAAATACAAAGTTTCTAAAGATGTGTAAATATATGCATACAGCATATGAGGAACTGCATGTTATAATGCCTGATATTCATGCCTCTATAAATCTACACTTTAAGAAGCACACACATTTATTATCACAAATGAAGTAAAATATTGAACATCAAATTTCTCAATCTTGGTTGTGAATGTTTGAGTTCACTGTGCATCAAGGAAATTTAACCGAAATTAGAAAAGAAAGAAATGACATAGAGCACCATGTAAAAAGTTAGCTATTTGGGAGTCATTTGGGTACTCTGGGAGGAGAAAAGCCTTGGATTTCTGGCATAAAGACTGAGTTCCACAAATTATGGACTTTGCCATCTTAAGCTTGCTGTTAACCATCATGATTCTGTTTATAGTTATATCTTGCATATAAACATGAAAATTAGCTGGAGGTTTGTTGTTGTTGTTGTTGTTATCGATTCTCATACATGAAAATACTTTGCAAACTGTGAATAACTAAAATGTGTTGTTAGGTAGAACTAAATTTAAAATATTTAGGGTAACAATGCTAAGCCATTCTGTTTTGACATATTGGAAAAATAAGAAAAATGGTGCTAATATTTAACACACACAAATACACAAACTCACAAATAATAAGTTCATTAACAGAATTTTCCCATACAAACAGAAACTAAATCAAGTGGTTAGTTAAACTGTTAATCAGGAATAAAAAAAGAACACAATTTCTGAATAGCTTGTAGACAAAGTCTAGTGTAAAAGGTTTTAATTATTAGTTCATTAAGTAAAATGTAAAGATACTTTCTCTTGAATCACATGGTAAATGTGCATACTATAATTAACACTGTAATAATTGACAATTTTTTTAAAAATCCAGAGTAAACAATTGAGGTCCTAGTTAAAAATAATTATACATCTTAGCCATAGTCATGAATATTCATTTAGCTTAAGAAAAAATGCAGCTAGTAAGTCAATATGTAATGCACTTCTAGCTATTTCACATATTGATCTAAACATTTAAAGAATATAAGTCAGTAACATGGAAGCATTAAGTAAGTAAATTTCAAATGGTAGCCAATTAGTCATATGTTCCATTAAAACAATAGCATAGTATGCTTGTCAAGATAGATACATGGTACGTTAAAATGATACATTCTGAATACACTATACTGACAAACACAGATAAATTAAAAAACAAAAAAATGCTCAATTCTAGCAATGGTGTCAGAATAATGAGGTTTTTTTTATCACTTCTCTATTCCCAAATATTCTATATAAAGTATTGATATTATACAATGACAACATATAATAAATAATTTGATTCCCAAGTCATATACTCATTAAAAAATATTGATTTGGCATTTTCAAAGTACTTAAAATTATTAAATTTCACACAAAACATTTTAAACTGTTCTAATAATGTGTATTTTTCCTAATTGATAAAAGATTTACATTAAATTTTGTGCTTGTGTGTTCATGCACATGTGCATATAAACACTTGTTTTTTTATGTGAACACAATAATGCATGTTTACATTTTTAAAGCAATTCAAATAAAAAAATATAAAATAATATGTACCTAGTTGTCTGAAACAATGCTGATCTTTACTTTTAGATGTTTCATGTCATTGTCTTCTCTGTCTAGGCTGAACATTGATAATGCAGATTAGATAACTTATACCTACTCCACTCAATACTACATTAAAAATGAACCAAAAAATATATTTTTAATTCATATAAACTGTGAAATCAGTAAATAATTTCAGGACTTAATAAAATAGTGTTGGAGATGATCACAAATACCTAGTGATTAAGATATACTTAAAATCATGAAAACATCTTAAGAATAGAAAATACATGAATTTTTGTTTAAGTTAGAGAATTGGTATAGGATATCATTTTTGGCCTCTCTAATATGGTTTATTGGCAATTACAGTTGTATAAATATTATTTGTTGATAGATAAAAATACAAAAGAACAACTATTTTTCCAAGTTTATGACATTTTGTGGGATGAAATTTATCTTATAGCCTGATATTTATAATCACCACTTAGCTTGGCCTTGCCTTCTTTGTGTCTTACCTTCCATTTCCACCTAATGACATTTTTCTGTAATTCTAGTGATAAGGTTATTTTTTCAACATTTCATAAGAATTTTATTCGCTTGCAGGGTTTGTTCTAATTCTTCTTTCTCTAGTTTATTTTATGGAGTGCATGTATATATTCAGAAGAAGCCAATCTTAAATCTATGACACAAGTCTGATTTTAAAAATTTTGATAGTACTTAGAATACAGCCAAAACCTGGAAAGGAAGGCAAGGAATGTAAAGACCAATGATGCCTTTGTCCATTCTATGAGAGTCTCTAATAGGTGAGGGCTGAATTGATGAGCTCTCAGGATGCAACCACACAGGAAGCTGCTTTACTGCTGCTCAGTTTAGCTCTGTACCATTTCTAGACTGGGCCTTTCATCAGTCTTACCTTCAGTTATATAAGATACCTAATATATTTGCACTAATGACCAATCAGTCTCATTCAACTCCAGCATTGTAGCAAGCAGAATTGAGTATACCATTAATTATTAATAAAGTAGCTTTCAATATTTTCATTTATTTTCGATGTACTTTATTACATACTACTTCATTTAATATTCTGGGAATATTATTCTTTTCTGATGTCTCTTTGGAACTTTCAATTCTGGAATAGGTACTCTTTTTCATCACTAGGCGGTGCATCCACAACTTTTCTCAGTATACCTTAGCATTTACTGTTAATAGGCTATACAGTTTTATCAATCATAGTCACTAAAAAGCAAAAGCAAAACTAAAAATATTAATTAACCAATGCTGTTAGACCAATCAATATTTGCATTTTTTATCTATCATTTATTCTTTTTCATTCATGAGTCCATGACTGGAAATCAGTTTAGTAAGACTAAGGTTAAAACAACGCAAAAATATTTCATATTTATTGTTGTTCACTGACAGAGAATTTTTAGAACAAAAAAGAAAATTAAAATATCTGCATGTAGCATAACGGGTAAAGATATGAATGTGATTAACTCTATATTGATTTTCATGACTTTGAGAGGGTGGATGAGAAGTCCAAGGAGGTCTTCAGCAACCTAATGACCCTTAGTGAGAAACTGGAGCTAGATTTGCAGGAGGACAGTTCATTGAACTTGTTGCTCTGAGTCATGAAAAGTTTACTAATGAAGACCTGATAAAATTGGAGGCCCAGAGACTGGACAAAGAGAGACAAGAGGAAAAAGAAGTAATTGAGGAACTTAAGAGATTCATAATGCAAGAAATGTCAATGAGAATTTATTTATTTGAAGAGATACTGTAAGTTTTTGAGGCAAACGACACAAACCTAGAATGCTACACTTGCAACAGCTGTTGAAAATGTGATCCAGTGCTGCCATATCATTTACAATGAAAACTGAAGGGCTACTATGAGGACACAACTGAAATTCTTTTCCAGAGTGTTGAAAGGATTGATTAGCAAGGAACCAGAATCTGTGATGTCAACATCAAATATGAGTGAAATTGCAGTTTGCCCTCCATTATTGCTGATGATCCTTCAGCTCAACCATCTCCAACCTCCTCAACCTCCAATAGTCAATAGCTGTTCTTGCCTATTTACTTGATGCCAGCCACTGTAGTCCAACTGTTGCACTGTATTGTACTACTGTATTATTCAAGGTACTGTACTATAAGATTATCAGAGAGACCCCCAAAAACTAAAGTTATGTTTTGGAACGTGGACCCATTGTAGCACACACTTTTCCAGCTAGGTAAGAGTTTTAAGAACCTATCAGCATTAATGCACCAGCTAGCATTGCTGTGAGAGGCTGTGTTTTAGAAGAAACATTCCAAGTTGTGGCAAACGGGCGACTGGTTCTTCCACCTTGGCAATGCACTTGCATATACCGCACTGAGTGTTCAGTAACTTTTGATGAAAAATGGCATGATCCCTATGTCCAACCCTCCCTATTCACCTAATTTCTCCCAGAGTGGTTTTTTGTTTGTTTGTTTTCCCAGGTGAATAAAATCCTCAAAGAGAAATATTTTGCCTATGTGGTAGAGGTGAAACAGGAGAGATAAAAAATACTAAATTGCATCTCAATTGATGAGTTCAAAGACTGTTCTGAGTTGTGGGAAAAGTGTCTTATAGGTGTATTGCATCAAACAAAGAGTACTTTTAAGGTGACTGAAGTTAAAGCATGAATAATAAATACAAGTTTTTAATAAATAAATTTCACGTTGA
>NW_007250884.1:0-761 GCF_000164805.1 Carlito syrichta | reverse complement strand
TTGCCACATTTTGAAAATTATTTCAATATTTAACATTTTTTCACAATTGTTAAATCTGTTATAGTGATCTGTGATCAGTTATGCTTGAAATTATTACTGTAATTGTTTTGTGGTGCAACAAACCAGACCATTTAAAACAGTGAATTGAATTGATGAATGTATTTGTTCTGACTGCTCATCAACGAATTGTTTCCCATCTTTCTTTGGTTTCTCGGTCATCCTTATTCTCTGAGGTACAACATTATTGAAATTAGGCCAGTTGAGAACTCTATAATGGCCTCCAAGCATTCAAGTAAAAGGAAGAAATATTTTGTGAAAACAAAAGTCAATCAATGTAGCAAAACTTGATTATTGTCTTATTTTAAGAAATTGCTACAGACATCTCAGGCTTTAGCAACTACCACCATGATCAGTCAGTAATTATCAACATTGAAGCAAGACACTCCATCAGCAGAAAAATTAGGTCTCACTAAAATCTCAGCTGATTATTAGCATATTTTATGAATAAAGTATTTTATTTATTTACCTACTTATTTTAACTTCATTTTAGTATAAAGCCAGGATTAGAAGCATAAGCAATATAGGTGCAAGTGAAGTTTGCGCCTCCAACTGGTCCTCATTTCTCCTGATTTAGGTTCAGGTATCCTTCGAGTTGTTACATGGACCCCCCTTCCTTCCTTCCCTGGCAGTGTCCTATGACTGCTGATCTCTCCCTTGGACTTTTGTGATTAATGTCTAGATTCGCTTACGAGTAAGAACAT
>NW_007250883.1:744859-772157 GCF_000164805.1 Carlito syrichta | reverse complement strand
AAGTTGGACGTAGGGAATCTCTGCCCATTTTTCTGAACACTCGCAGAAGTTATAGAGATCCCGAATAATGTCAGGATTTAGGGACCCATGCGGGGGCCACTTACTTTGGTTGTCTAAGGAATAGGTAGGCCAATTTTGGGTACTGAGGCAGATTAGATGCTTAGGCTTAATATCGGGAGTGAGGGAGAGTGTAGAGAGATTATTTAAGAGGCACTTGAGGGGTGAGTTGGCCAGAAGAAATGACGAGTTTCCCATGTTAGCAGTGGGGGATGGTCAGGGCATCCCCTGGACAAGCGACCACTAAGAAATGGGAGGGTTACAATAAAGCCTGTCATCACAGGTCATTATTGTAGACCTGGATTCTCCTGGAGAATCAAGGGGGTTAAGGGCAACCCGGTACCGGGATTTTTGACATGAAAGTTACCCCAAACCAGACAGAGGGAAGGCTTGAAATCTCTAGCGTCCGAGGGAAAACCAATGGGGTCCTCTGTGGTTGTATAGACCTAGGCGGGGTGTGGTTCCCCCCCCCTTGCCCAGGGCCGAAGGAACTGCTGGATGATCAACGGTCAGTTTCCTTCGGTTATCCCAGGCAAGGTTTTAGGTTTTCAGTATGGGGACACTTACTAATCTGAAGGCCGGTAGTGAATGTAGCGTTGGTATTCAGGAGAATGGGTGAAGGCCTTAAGGGGTGAGTCCCACTGATGCCAGGACGGGGTCCCGCCTTGGGGTGAGAGAATCCCGATCTGAGTCACAGCACCAATGAAAGATGGTGGTGTGCAGTGAGACTCAACACTTGCTAAAGCCAAGAGATTTAATGGGACGAGTGCAGTGGCTACAGAACCTGAGAATCAGGCTGCAGCGTGGAGGCAGGGGTGTGGCAGGTTTTATAGAAATTTTTTTTTTTTTTTGAGTTGGAGTCTCACTCTGTCGCCCAGTCTGGAGTGCAGTGGCCGCTCCCGGCCACCGCAGCCTCGACCTGCTGGGCTCTGGCAATCCTTCTGCCTCAGCCTTCCAAGTAGCTGGAATTACAGGCATGTGCTACCATGCCCGGCTGATTTAAATTTAAAGCAACCTGTCGGTTACCTATTGGTCGGCAGGTGAGGCATTTTTTGGGATTGGTGGGGGCTTTTGCGGGTGCAGGAACGGTGGGCTTTGTTGTGGAAGAAGAGCCCAGAAAGCCTTGTCCGAGCCTCCATGTTAGTTTGTCCGGGTACCTTCTTAGGTAGGAGCGCCATTTTAGGTGGGGGCCATGCCTAGGCTTAGTTTTTGGAGGGGGCGGGTTCCTCGTTGTGGCTGGCTGGGGCCTTTCAGTGTGTACCTGTAGTTCCAATTTCTTAGAAGGCTGAGACAGAAGGATCCCCTGAGCCCAGAAGGTTGAGGCTGAATGGCTGTGAGCGTGACACTGCACTCCAGCTTGGGTGACAGAGTGAGAGTCCCACTCAAAAAAAAAAAAAAGGCATCCGTGCTGCATCTATTCTGTTCCTGAAGAGTGGCTGTTAATTGTCACCTTATGTTCATAATAGCCAAGGATTAACATTATTTTGCTCCTAGTTTTATAATATCTGACTCAAAAATAGTTAAATCTGTTCAAAGGTACAAATTAATGCTATTTTGAATGAAAACTTAACAAAGAGCAAACTACCGAGGAAAATACAAAATCAAATTACTCATTACTCTTATACTTTATGGTTTTTATATTCCCTTGAATTGCCCGGCATCTTTGTACCCAGTAAATATAGGAGGCACTTGCCCAATGAATAAATAGAATGTCTTAAGGGCATGGTGAAAACTTATAACTTAGACATTCACTTGACAGCTAGTTCATATATTTCTTCATATACATATACATATGTGTGTATATATATATATGTATATATATGTATTTATATATATATATAAAGAGAGAGAGAGAGAGAGAGAGAGAGTCAGAGTCTCACTCTGTTGCCCAGGTTGGAGTGCAGTGGCATGCACACAACTGCCTTGACCTGCTGGGCTCAGGTGATCCTTCCACCTCAGCCTTTCAAGCAGCCACACCTGGTTAATTTTTTTTTTATGTATTATAGAGACGAGGTCTCACCAAGTTGCCCAGGCTGGTTTCGAACCCCTGAGCTCAGGCAATCCTCTTGCCTCAGATTCCCAAAGTGCTGGGATTACAGATATTAGCCACTGTGCCTGGCCTCTTCTTTATATATTTTTTAAATGTCACATTAAGCTTTTAAAAGGAATTTTCTATTGCTTCAGAAGATTTCAGGTTCAAACTTCGCAAAGGGCATACAAATAAATACTAAATAATTTAAAAATGAAATTTAAAATTATTTATGTAATGTGTCCTTGAATTCAGACAAACAAGGATATAATTCCTCTTTACAATGCCTTCTCCTGGCATCCCAGGGTGCCAAATAGTTGATTCTATGTGTGGTTACTTATAGAATATCTGCAGCCTCCCTGTTAGTCCACTCCATGAAGACTAAGAGGTATTTCTGGTGTCTAGCTTTGTACATTGTGGGTTCTCAACAAATATTCAATAAGGTAATTTAAAAAGGGAAAGAGAGAGAAGCGTGGCGAGGGAAGAGGATTAACCTTCCTTGAGGATGCACCATATGCCAAACATCATCATACTCTGAACATCATTCAGCTTTTAAACTAAAAATGAAAAAAGGTTTAAAAAGTAATAATTGACTATATTTGTTCTTGGAATAATAAAAGGAAGCACTATAATAAAATAAAGCAAATAAAAGCAGAGAAATAATTTCATTCATGGTTGATTTAAATTTGTATAATTTTATACATTTGTAGATAGTAATAATCACATTTTCTGATTTCTATATTTGATGCTTTGACATTTTGCTGGCACCAGAAGGACTGCCCCTCCCAGGCCCAGGTAATTCCTAGAGACAGCAAACGACTGGCCTGAGAGTCAGAATGCCTTTCGTGTGCAAACCAACCAATCCAGAGCCATATCTAACTAATCCCTTTATCAGGCTATCTCTGGGATCTCCCACTCTCAGACACTATCTAGCCACCCTAATCGCTCAAAGCCAGTTACCAGACAACTAAGGACACCCAGGGTCCACTGAAATTATTCAGACGAATCAATCCTAAACCTATCTATTCTTTCCACAGAAACCACAATTAAGACTTTTGCCATTGCTTCCCCCTCAGTCCCTCGGCCTCCTGACTGATGTTGGTGCTTTCCTGTGTGACCTCCGTTGATGTGGCATGCCATCTCCATCTGGGAGCTGTGAAGGGCAAGCTATCTTTCTAATGGCAATTATCTCCTAATTTGTCTTCACATACCTTAATTATAATACAATTTACATCTGAAAATATAGATTCTATGAGATCCGCCTGGGCAGCGAGACCTCATCTCTACAATAAATCAAAAAATCAGCCGGAGACCTCATCTCTACAATAAATCAAAAAATCAGCCGGGCGTAGTAGCGCATGCCTGTAATTCCGGCTACTCAGAAGGCTGAGGCAGAAGGATCCCCGGAGCCCAGCAGGCGAGGCTGCGGTGGCCGGGAGCGGCCACTGCATTCCAGTCTGGGCGACAGAGTGAGACTCCAACTCAAAAAAAAAAAAAAAAATTCTCTTTTCAGCCTTGACGACTCCCTTTTTCACAGCATCAGGCTTGCCTTTAGCTCGGTATGCAGCAATATCATTTCGTACAGTATGGGATTGTAAATTGGCATGGAAATTTAAAGCAGATTCTTGGTGAACAGCAGAAATTAGTTTTATATGGGGATGGTAGTTTTCCCATCTTCAGTTGTCTCTGATGCAATTTATACAAAACTGTTGTTCTGTTAACCAAATACCTTTTTGTAACTGCAAAAAAATAAAAATAAGCTGCAGCTGTTTTGCTGACATTCTGAATGTTTCTAAGTAAATACAATTGTTGTATTTAAAAAATTCTCTCGGCCAGGCGTGGTAGCTGAAGTCTGTAATCCCAACACTTTGGGAGGCCAAGGTAAGAGGATTGCCTAAGCTCAGAGGTTCAAGACCAGCCAGGGCAGCTTGGTGAGACCTCATCTCTACAATAAATAAAATAAGCCGGGCATGGTAATGCTTGTCTATATCCTTCCTCCAGCTACTGAGGAGGAAGGATTGTCTGAGCCCAGCAGGCAAGGCTGAGGCAGAAGGATTGCCTGAGCCCAGCAGGTTGAGGCTGCGGTGATTGTAAGCATTCCAATGCACTCCAGCCTGGGCGACAGAGTGAGTCTCTGACTCAAAAAAAGAAAAAAATTCTATTAAGTATGAGTATTAAAATCAGAAACTATAAGCAAGTCACAATATAATCTGTTAATGGATGCATTTGTCTTATAAATTAATTGAAGTTTTCTAAATAATTGCAGTAAAAACCTTCTTATTATTCTGTCATTTAATAAAATTATTATACACAATTATTTTCATTAATTTATTTTTTTACCAATTGTTATTCTTTCAACTAATTTATTGACAAGATAAACAAAAGCAGATTAATTTACATTTTTATGGGAATAGAAATTTTGGAATTAGACTAAAATACAAATGACAGACACAAAGAATATTTTATTTTGTAACTGCATTTTTGTAAGCAAGATAGAGTCATATCTTGTTCCAAATCCAGTTTAAATTGCATTTAAAAAAGTAGAATCATTTAGTACCAGATATATTTTGTTATACAGGCCCACAATCCCTTATTTACAATTCCAAAATTTAAAAAACTGTGACAACCAAACTTTTCTTTTTCTCTTTTTTATTTTTTATTTTTGAGTTGGAGTCTTACTGTCACCCAGGCTGGAGTGCAGTAGCACACTCATCGCCACCATAGCCTCGACCTCCTGGGCTCAGGTGATCCTTCCTCCTTAGCATTCCAAGAAGCTGAAACTACAGGCGTGTGCCACCACGCCTGGCTAATTTTTTTTTTTTTTTTTTTTAATTGTAGAGATGAGGTCTCACCAAGTTACCCAGGCTAGTCTTGAACCCATGGGCTCAGGCAATCCTCTCACCTCAGCCTCCCAAAGTGCTGGATTATAGGCGTGAGCCACCATGCCCGGTCTCCAAACTTTTTTTTTAATAAGTTTGTGGCAAACATTTGGTGGCAAAACTTACTCTGAAATGACAAGGTCATTTGTGTCTTCATGTATTCTTCTTGAGAATGAATTTTCATACTTCCACAAAAGTATTAATGTGCTTTATTTTGAGATGCTGACCTAGACCGTGGTGGAAATATTAAATAATGTACAAGTTACAGGTTGTTATATTCTAAAATTCATTTTAAAATCTGAATTTTAAAATATAGCTATCCCCAAGAGTTTCAGAAGAGGAATTATGGACCTAATTCAATGTGTGTGTGTGTGTGTGTGTGTGTGTGTGTGTGTGTGTGTGTGTGTGTCCTATATACTTTTGAGTATGGATACAGAATGTTATTCTCTATTTAATATTTATTTTATTTTATTTTTTTTGAGGTGGAGTCTCACTCTGTCAACCAGGCTGGAGTGCAGTGGCACGCTCATGGCCACTGCAGCCTCGACTTGCTGGGTTTAGGCGATCCTTCTGCTTCAGCCTTCCAAGTAGCTGGAACAACAGGCATGTGCCATCATGCCCGGCTAATTTTTGAATTTGTGTGAAGATGAGGTCTCCCCATAGTTGCCCAGGCTGGTCTCAAAACCCCTGGGCTCAGGCAATCCTCTCGCCTCAGCCTCCCAAATTGCTGAGATCTACTTAATATTTAACTTACTATTGATGCCTATATTTAATTTGTCTTTAATTAATTTGAAAGAGTACAATAAAGCTACTGTACCAATAGTTAAGATGCTTCTTGATGATTCCCTATGTAGGGGGATACAAAGATGAGTAGGACCCAGTTACTGCACTTTAATGAGGATCAGTGTAAAATAAAGAACGATATAGCATGACAATGACGCTAAGGGATCACAGACAATGAAACTACTAATTGCTTGGGGAAATTAGGGAAGATCGCAGAAAAGAGATTTTTGAGAAGGACAGGAAGCTTAAAAGGTAATGAAATTGGGAAAGGCCATTTAATTCCAACATTACTTAACCTCAAAACAAAGGGGAAATATTCATGTGGTTACTTAAATAACTTGACATACCGTGTCTCTTGCCAGCACTCAAGCTCTTCTCATTAGTATCGCTCGATCAGTGGTGAAAGACATTTTTAGCTTTTCAGCAGCAATAGAAGTTGCTAAAGAAAAGCAGCCTGGCTTTTGATATGTCACTGCATTGAAGCTATAATGCTATTTGCAAGATTTACTAAAATGTCAATGCAGTATAGATTGTCTCCAAGGAACCATCCTCAGTCAAGGCCCAAATATCCCTGTCCCACAAGATAGATCCGTGAACGGAATGACTCTGAGACACTGAATGCATTTTACTCATCCATAAAATCACATTAGTAAGATAAATATAGGAACCACTTTCGTTCCCATAAATGTATACCATTTGTCTGCAGTGATGTGGTATTTAAAGCTTAGGTTAAAATTGACAGTGTTGAAGTTCAAGCTGGTATTTTCAAATGCTCATCTCTAAGAAGTGCCAACAGCAAAGATATGATCTGTTGAGTTTCTTTCAAGGTTGGGAGATGACAATGTGGCTTTAAACAACAGTACAAGAGGAAAAGGTTACAGGGAAAAAAAATTCCACTCCCATTTTTATTCTGTTAAGTTATTACACAGGAAACTTTAGCATTGTTACTGATGGCTTCCCTAATTTTGCAGATAAGCCCCCTTTTCACTTTGCTTCCTGGCCTATACAAATCATTGAGAATATCTGTATATAAATCACTTGAAAAATAGATAGTGGCAACGAGCCAAGAAAGGTGTTTAGCAGTTTATCAAAGAAGACCTAATGTTTTTCACCTACCACCTGTAAAATGAAACATATCACTCAATTTAATCACCAAGCAGTGTTAATTCAGAGGGAAAAATGTCGAACCTTACAACAAGGAGGTAGTCTGTAAGAGTTTAAAAGAAAAACTAAGCCGGGCAAAGAATTTAGGGACCTGGTTTCTTGTTGGGATTCTGTAACTTCATAACTGATGCCCTGGATAATTTGTAGTCACTATTAGAAATCTCAGATCCCGCAGGTATAAAATCTAGGAGGTTAGGTTATATGGGTTCTAAGATCTCTTTCATTTTTAAAACTCTGTGTAGCGTGCGCCTGTAGTTCCAACTACTTGGAAGGCTGAGGCGGAAGGATCGCTGGAGTCCAGCAGGTTGAGGCTGCGGTGGCCGGGAGCGGCCACTGCACTCCAGTCTGGGTGACAGAGTGAGACTCCAACTCAAAAAAAAAAAAAACAAACAAAAAAACTCTGTGGTACCAGTTTGTACTGTAGGTTACAATCAAGCATGAATCTAATAGTGTTTAGTGTTGATGCTTGGCCTTTAAGCTGGATTATGTTGCCATGTAACTTCATTCTTTATGCAATAGTTAATAAATAAATAATGGCTAATGAGTCATGAATAATGCCATTGAATACAGATAGCAAACATAATCATCCCAATTCTTTACACTTTCTGCACAATGAGTACCTAGCTTTCTGCCATACTCAACTAATTACCAAAGGATAACTAGAGGATACATTGTGTGTAAAAAGAAACTGTTATATATGATTTTTAAAAGCCCATACATTTTATACCTTATTTGAGAAACTGTTATCATGGTCTAAAGAAGTCTTTGGTAGCAGTCCATCTTTCTTTTCTTTTCTTTTCTTTTTTTTTTTTTTTTTGAGCCAGAGTCTCACTCTGTTGCCCAGGCTGCTTACAACCACCGCAGCCTTGACTTGCTGGGCTCAGGTGATCCTTCTGCCTCAGTCTTCCAAGTAGCTGGAACCACAGGCAGGCGCCACCATGCCTCGCTGATTTTTTTATTTATTGTAGAGATGAGGTCTCGCTAAGTTGCCCAGGCTGGTCTCGAATTCCTGGGCTCAGACAATCCTCTCTCCTTGGCCTCCCAAAGTGCTGGAATTACAGATGTGAGCCACCGTGCCCAGCTTAATTCATACTCTTAAATACAGCTGCATATTCACCAAAACTTCTGGCTTCTTAAATGACACTCATTATCTGTTTGAACTGTTTTAGGTGCTATTTCATGTGTACTTAATTCTCACACTGCCTTTTGAGGTAAGACTATGACTACCCTCATTTTCTATATGAGAAAACTCAAAACAGAGATGCTGAAAATTTGTACTAGAACATACCACTAGAAAATTGTCAAGCTGTGATTCCAGTCTAGGGTGCCTGGAGGGAAACATACACTTAACCTGCATGCTGCACTGCTGTGATGAAGAAGAGATGCTCAGATGTATTTCTATTTGGTTTGTAGAGTCTCGCATATAAATGTAGAGCTGTCCTAGATATTTTACACATACTATGTCTTCTGCTGTGGATTACCTTAGACTTCTGGTAATTTTAAAAATAAAAAATGTAGCAAAGCAGAATCAAGTTATTTAAGTTTAAATCCTGTAGATCTTAAAATATGTTTTGTTATGTTAAGTTTTAACATAAATTTTTAAAAGTATTGACTTTCTAATCACCCCAGAGCTATTGTCTCCAATGACTAAATAGTATAATTGTACATTCATGCCATTGTATCACCCAGGTTGGAGTGCAATTGGCACACCCACAGTCACTGCAGCCTTGTCCTGCTGGGCTCAAGTAATCCTTCTGCCTCAGTCTTCCAAGTAGCTGGAACTACAGGTGCATGCCACCACATCTGGCTAATTTTTTTGATTTGTTGTAGAGATGAGGTCTCGCCAATTTGCCCAGGCTGGTCTCGAACCCATGGATTAAGGCATTCCTCTCACCTCGGCCTCCCAAAGTGCTGGGATTATAGGCATGAGCCACCATGCCTGGCCAATATGACTAAACTTTCATCTTTTCATCATAAAAAAAATATTTCTCAGAAGTTTTTGAATCCATGTGACAATTTAAGCAGAAATCTCTCTTTAGAGGCAACATGTTAGGTCCTAAGAGGTGTGAATCTCAGCAAGATGTTGACCAGTGATAAGCCAGTCCCCAGTCTGGAACTTATTGTTTAGCCTAATTTGTTTATAAAGGCCCTGTTAAGTATTCAGGGGAAACAATGATAGGAATAGTACCACTAGAAAGGAGTGCCACTAAATTTCATGGCAACACAGCAACACATTTTCAGATAGCAGTTGGACATACTTTAAAAAATGGGAAAACTCATAAAAACATGTATCAATGCAAATGTTTTATAGCTCAAATTTCAGTGTACACTTCTGTGAAGGGTATCTTTAGTTGTGTCATGTGGTGGTTGTGAAAATGGATTGTTAAGATGACTGTTAGCTAATTTTCCAAGTAAATTCCCCCTTCTTTACATATATACATATTTCTAATGTAATAGACATGTTGAATCATAACAGTGGGTGATTTGAAGGAATGCTTTCTTGCCTATAAAAAAAGTAAATTATTAGAAATATGTGGATGTGGAAAAATAGTGATTTGAGTTCTTAAGATATAATATCCAAAACCACAGCTAAACACTTTAAAAACAAAGAAACTATAGCTACTACCAGGTTTCCCAGATAATCCCATCCTGAAGAGCAGACTTGGGAACCTCCTATGCTTAGAACTGCACTTGCTTTCTTGACTGTTTCTCAAAAGTCTTCAAATTCTAACTTTTGTGTAATGTTACTAATTCAGTTGCACAAAATATAAAATTGATCTCTGGTAAACACCAACAAAATTCACATTATTTTGTCTGTCCTTAGCCATGTAGCATGTTTGAGTTGTAAAAATAAAGTCTTCTATTTTGATGTGAAAATACTTTATTGATAATCTTTTTTTTTAGTTGAAGTGTCACTCTGTCACCAAGGCTGGAGTGCAGTGGCACAGTCGTGACCACCACAGCCTTGACCTTCTGGGCTCAGGTGATCCTTCTGCCTCAACCTTCCAAGTATCTGGAACTACAGGCACACGCTACCACGCCCCACTTATTTTTTTTTTAATTTATTGTAGAGAGGAGGTCTCAAACCACTAAGCTCAGGCAATCCTCTCGCTTCAGCCACCCGAAGTGCTGGGGTTACAGGCTTGAGCCACTGTGCCTGGATGTTTATTGACAATCTTATATGCCACCCAGTATTATACCAAGTTGGATTTTGAGAGAGTTATAATTATTAGTAATACCATGATCTCTGTTACTATTAACGAGGCTTTCGGGCAAGATGGTGACAGAACAGGTGGGACGCGGAGAGTCTCTGCAAAAGCAAGTGTCCATAAAGACTCTATGCGTGAGTGGGTGTGTGCTGGTGGGTGAGTGAAAGTCCGTCTGAGGGGAGACTCGGGTTCCTATAGTGATAGAGAATTAAAATCCTTCCCAGACATTCAATCCCTAAGAATTTATGCTGTTTCCAGACCAGCTCTACAAGGAACACATAAGAAAGTACTAAACACAGAAGAAAGGAAAAAAAGAATGTCAACACCCTTCCCAAGAATACAGGAAAAAGATTGAAAACACACCTGAATCAACCCCAAAATCAAAAGAAAGACAACAAACAAATAAACAAACAGTAGCAACAACAACAAGCTCTATAAGAACCTAGTGACAGGGATAAACTTTCACATTTCAATAATTAGTCTGATTGTGAATGGACTAAATGCACCACTGAAAAGACATAAAATGGCCAAATGGATAAAATATCATGCGTCAGCAATACATTGTCTCCAAGAGACTCATCTTACCAGAAAGTACACTCACAAACTCAAAGTAAGAGAACGGGAAATAAAATTTCAGGTGAAGAGCACACAAAAGAAAGCAGGAGTTGTGATCTTAATGTCAACCAAAATACCCTTTAAGCTATCAAACATTTAAAAAGATATGGAAGGTCACTACATAATGAAAAAAGGTTCAATCCATCAACAAGAAATATCCATCCTAAACAGATATGCACCCAACATAGGAGCACCAACTTTCATAAAGCAGCTTTTAGGTAAACTAAAAAAAGAAATTGACTCT
Source organism: Carlito syrichta (assembly GCF_000164805.1). Taxonomy (NCBI): domain Eukaryota; kingdom Metazoa; phylum Chordata; class Mammalia; order Primates; family Tarsiidae; genus Carlito; species Carlito syrichta. Next base: position 761,177 of record NW_007250883.1, on the reverse strand, counting down.
AACATTATCATTGATAACATTATCATATTGACTCTAACATTATCAATATCAAAAAAAGATACTCTAACATTATCATCACTTAAACACCCCACTAATAACCCTAGACAGATCATCAAGACAAAAAATTAACAAGGGGATCCAGAACCTCAGCATGACTCTTGACCAAAAGGACTTAATTGATATCTACAGAACACTCCACCCCACAACCACAGGATATACATTCTACTCATCACCACATGAAATGTACTCTAAGATCGATCACATCCTTGGCCATAAATCAAGCATAAACAAATTCAGTAAGATTGAAATTCCACCATGCACCTTCTCAGACCACAGTGGAATAAAAATAAAAATAAATATCAACACCAACAAAGTTCCCCCCAAACCCACAAAGACATGAATACTACACAGCATGATGCTAAACAACTCCTGCGTCAACACGGAAATCAAAACAGAAATTAAAAGATACCTGGAAACAAATGAAAATGAGGAAACATCTTACCAAAACCTCTGGGATACCATGAAAACAGTACTAAGAGAGGAATTCATATCTCTATGAACACACTTCATGAAGAAAATGGAAAGATCACAAGTTAACAGCATAACAAATCACCTAAGGAACCTGGAAAAGCAAGACCACCAAAGCCCTAACTACAGCAGAATAATTCAGATAACCAAAATAAAAGTCAAATTCGGGACATAGAAGACAAAAATATAATTCAAAAAAATCAATGAAACAAAAAGCTGATTTTTTGAAAAGATAAACAAGATTGAAGAACCCCTAGCTAGACTGACCAAGAAAAAGAAAGAAAAATCCCAAATAAACACAATCAGAAATGTAAAAGATGAAGTCACAACTGACCCCGAAGAAATACAAAAGATTATCCGAGATTACTATGTATACCTGTATGAAAACAAACTCGAAAATCTAAATGAAATGGAGGACTTTTTTATATCTCACAACCTCCTCAGGTTGAAACAAGAAGAAATCAAGACCCTAAATAGACAATAACAACCCAGGAAATCAACTATGTCATAAGAAGACTACCTATAGAAAAAAACCCTGGACCGGATGGCTTTCCAGCAGAATTCTACAAAACGTACAAGGAGGAGCTGATACCAATCCTATAGAAAGTATTCTAGGCAATTGAGAAAGATGGAACTCTCCCCAAATCATTTTATGAAGCTAATATCACATTGATACCCAAACTGGGTAAAGATCCAACAAAGAAAGAGAACAACATAGATGCTGAAATTCTCAACATAATTCTAGCAAACCGGATGCAACAACACATCTCAAAAATCATCCACCATGACCAAGTAGGCTTCATCCCTAGGATGCAGGACTGGTTCAACATCTGCAAGACCATAAACATAAACCATTAAATACATCAACAGAATGTAAAGTCAAAAACCACATGATTATATCATTACATGAGGAAAAAACTTTTTAAAAAAATCTAGCACCCCTTCTTGATAAAAACTCTTGAACATCTAGGCATAGATGGAACATACCTAAAAATAGTAAGAGCCATCTACGAGAAACCCATACTGCTAAACAGACAGAAATTGGAACCATTTCCTCTGAAAACTGGAACAAGACAAGGATGCCCACTCTTATCCCTCCTGTTCAACATAGTATTGGAAGTACTAGCCAGAGAAATCAGATAAGAGAAGAAAATCAGAGGTATACAAATAAGAAAAGAGGAAGTTAAGTTATCCCTCTTTATAGACAACAAGATTCTATACCTTGAAAACCCAAGAGAATCTGTCAAAAACCTCCTTGCACTGATAAAGGGCTTTGGCAAAGTCTCAGTATAAAATAAATGGGGAAAAGTCAGTTGCATTCTTATACACCAACAATAAGCAAACAGAAACCCAAATAAAAAGCACAATACCATTCACAATAGCCACAAAGAAAATGGAATACCTTGGCATCTTCCTAACCAGAGAAATCAAAGACATTTACAACAAAAACTACAAAACACTGCTTCAAGAAATCAAAGATGACACAATCAAATGGAAAAATATTCCATGCTCATGGACTGGAAGAAACACTATGTTAAGAGTTCCACCCTACTCAAGGCAATCTACAGATTTAACGCAATACCCATTAAATTATCAGCAGAATTCTTCTTAGACCTGGAAACGACAATACAGAATTCATTTGGAAACATAAACGATAATGAATACCCAAAACAATCCTCAGCAAAAAAGAAAAAAAACAAAAACAAAGCAGGGGGCATCACTCCCAGACTTTAAGCTTTATAATAAAGCTACAAAAATCAAAACTGATATTGGTACAAGAACAGGCATGTAGATCAATGGAACAGGATAGAGTTTCCAGAAGCAAAACCTCAATTTCTCAACCAACTCATCTTCGACAAAGTCTCCACCACCAATCACTGAGGAGAAGAGAACCTATTCAGTAAAGGATACTGAGAAAACTGGCTGACTACATGCAGAAGATAAAAACGGCCTAAAGGTAAAACCTCAATCTATAAGAACCTTAGAAAATGCAGGAGACACCCTTATGGAAATTGGAACCGGCAGCCAATTCCTGATTAAAACCCCAAATGCCCAAGCCATAAGAGATAAGATAGGCAAGTGGGGCCTTATCAAACTGACAAGTTTCTGCAAAGCCAAAGAAACCATATAGAGAGCAGGGAAACAGCCCACAGACTGGGAAAAATTATTTGCCAGTTGTATATCTGACAAAGCCTAACATTTAGGATCTACAAGGAACTTAAACACTCTGAAGAGAAAAAAACAAACAGCCCCATTACAAAGTGGGCAAATATATGAATAGACACTTCTCAAAAGAAGACATATGAGCAGCCAATAGATATGGCTCAGCCTCAGTAGTCATCAAAGAAATGCAAACTCAAACCACACTGAGATACCACCTAACTCCAGTCAGGATGGCCAACATCAATAACTCAAAAAACAACAGATATTGGCGAGGATGCGGCAAAAAGGGAACACTTCTACACTGTTGGTAGCAGTGTAAACTAGTACAGCCTCTGCGGAAAAACAGTGTGACGATTCCTAAAAGATCTAAAAACTGACCTCCCATATGACCCCACAATCCCCTTACTGGGAATATACCTGGAGAAACTCAAATCACTCTATAAAAAAGATACCTGCACACACTTGTGTATTGCAGTATTATTTACAATCGCAAAAACATATAACCAACCATGCTGCCCATCGAAAGAGGACTGGATAAAAAAAATGTGGTATATATACATGACGGGATATTATGCAGCCATAAAGAAGGACACAATTATGAACTTCGCAGCAACTTGGATGGACTTAGAGGCTATAATACTGAGTGATCTATCACAGAAACAAAAAACCGAGTATCACATGTTCTCACTCATAAGCGGACTTTGAACAACTATCATAATACAGTAAGAAAGGAATTGGCCGTAGTGGGAAACTGCCAGGGAATGGGGGCACACCTCATCATCAAGGGTACCTGCACAATGAACATTTGTATACCTAACCCTGAATTGTACCCCAGATCTTTAAAATCAAAAACTTTAAAAATATATTTAAAAAAAGAAAAATCACGACTATATTAATATATGAGAGGGGACGCCCCAAAAGCCTGAAATTATCTTTTTAGAGGGTAAACCCCTTGCTGTACACTCAGAATTTGTTCCTCTGTATCAAACATTAAAATTTTTATCTAGAAGATTTGAAAAGTTTGTTTTATGATTAGTGGAAGAAATGTCCTGAGTTGTGGCAATCAGGTGACTGGTTCTTCCATCATGACAATGCACCTGCCCATACAACACTGTGTTCAGCAGTTTTTGACCCCAGATAGCATGACCCTCATGCCCTACCCTCCCAATTCACCTGATCTCACCGCAAGTGACTTTTTTGGTTTGTTTCCCAGGAAGAAAAAAGTCTTCAAAGGGAAATGTTTTGCCAATGTGGAAGAGGTGGGAAAAAAAATGACAGGAGCACTAAAAAGCATCAAAATTGATGAGTTCAAAAACTGTTGTGAGCAGTGGAAAAATTGTCTCAATAGGTGTATTGCATCAAATGAAGAATACTTTGAAGGTGACTGAAGTTTAAACATGTAAGAACAAATACACATTTTTTTGTTTTGTTTTTTTCTGAGTTGGGGTTTCACTCGGTCGCCCAGACTGGAGCGCAGTGGCCGCTCCCGGTCTCCGCAGCCTCGCCTGCTGGGCTCCAGCGATCCTTCCGTCTCAGCCTTCCGAGTAACCAGAATTACAGGCGTGCGCTACCACGCCTGGCGGATTTTTTGATTTATTGTAGAGATGAGGTCTCGCTGCCCAGGCGGGTCTCGAACCCGCGGGCTCAGGCAATCCACTCACCTCAGCCTCCCAAAGGCGCGGGATTACAGGCTGAGCCACCAAGCCTGGCTTACACATTTTTAAATAAATAAATTTGGGTATTTTTTAGTTCCCCTTTCCCACATTTTGAAAGTATGGAATGTAGTATTCCGGCTTAAGCTTAATTTAGGGTGCAAATTGATATACTTAAGGTTATTAAAGTTTCCTAAATTTAAGAGCACTTCATTATTTAAGCTTCTTTGTTGATCCAAGTAAACAAAACAAAACAAACCAGTAATCTTCTTTTATATGTATGACATCTGCAAATGAACAAAATGGCCAAGGTTATAGACACAAGATCAGAAACAAACAGCCAAAGACGGCAAATGCTTGTCGGGCATCCTACCATATTCTTTCCCATGCTCATGGCAAACACTACTCATTGATATGACCAGAGGCAGCCTTAGACTTCTCCTCTGAGCAGTGCTTTAGGGAACCACAAATCAGTCAGTCGGGGATGGCAAATGAAACAAACCAATCCATCATGAACAGATCATCATAGAACATGACATCTTCTTATTCAGAAGTCTCTCACTGTATCTGTATTTATATCAAAAAGGATCCACTCTAGGTACAAATTAAGAGAAGAAAGTATGCCCTTAGCTTGTAAGGAAGAAATTGGAGGGACAAGATCACCTCCAAGTTGTTCCTCTATATCCTCTTGGATCTGCAGAACCAGAGAAAGCATGTCTATATATGAAGTAACCAGTTTTCAAAAGGGAAGTTAGTTGGGATTTTAGCTTCAGGAATTCCCGCCCAAAGGAAATGTGGCCTTGGAGGCTGAAGGTTGGGCTATTCAAAGGAAGTGGGCTGCGGTGTTTCCACATGTCAAGGAAGCAAATCGTGACCTAGAGAGTGCTCTTCTGTGGAAGCCCCGGGTTGACTAAAAATGGAAATGCACTGTGTGACAGTGGAGCTGAAAATGATTTTCTTTGATCCTTATTTTTTTCAGTTTTAGGGATACTTTTTCTTTGTGATTTAAATATATTCCAGATTGTAAATTTCACTGTGACCTTTTGACAAGCAATAGAAATTGAAAACAGCTATTAAATTTGAGAATTTTTTTTGTATAAATGTGAGAAGAGTAGGAAAACCTACTAGAAAAAAGAATGTAGTACTTGATCTATTAAAAAAAATCCAAATGAAACAAGCAAACTTTATGTTAAAGTATTGAGTCTATAAGTTTTACAAACAAAAGTTACACGTTTTCCACTGGGGCCCCAGTGATATCTCCAATGTGCTTAGCATAATGTAAGCTTTCAAAAGATGTCTGTTAATTGATTGATCTTAAAAACTTCAGGATGGAAGTTTTACTAAAATCTCCAAAACTAATTGGGGAAATGTATAAGGCCTTTAATCAAGAAAATCAAAGATAAGAAAAACTATTAGAACTTAAGAGGGCACTTTAAGAGTATACTAAGATGTTCAGGTATAAAAGTCAATATACAAAAAATCAATAACTTTTTTAACATTAGCAATAATCATTTAGAAAGCATAATGACAAAAGGAATCTCATCCACAATAGCAACAAAACATACTCTACACTTTGGAATAAACAGAAAATGTGTAAGAAATTCACGAGAGTATAAATGAAATTCTATTCTGTATTTTTCTTTTTTTTTTAAATCAATATTTTTTATTTTAAAATTGTGGAGTACAGTTAAGGGTTAGGTATACAAATATGCACCGTTCAGGCAGCCTTGTTGATAAGGGGTGTCTCCCCATCCCCAGACAGGTATTGACTACTGTTAATTCCACCTCCCTTCCCTCTGTATTTTTCAGTGGGAAGACTCAACACTTTCAAGATGTGACAAGCAGTTTCTAAATACATATGGAAGAAAGAATAGCAATAATTAGAATGGTAACATTTTAGAGAAGAGAATAGTGATGGGATTTGGCCTACTGATAACCAGAATATAATTTAAATAAATTAAAATAGTGTATTTTGGCACAGGAATAGACAAACACATTAACATAAAAAATAGAACATAAGTATAGAAATATATAGGAGCATTGTTTACAGTAAAGGTGGCATCTCAAATCATTCGGATTATTCAAAATGTCTCAATAAATTGCATTATGACAAATGGTTAGTCTTTTGGGGGGAAAATGAACTCAGTTTATATTATAAGCAAAAATACATTCAGAGACATTAAAAAGAATAACTTTAAAAAAATGAGCCAGGCTTGGTGGCTCAGCCTGTAATCCCGCGCCTTGGGAGGCTGAGGTGAGTGGATTGCCTGAGCCCGCTGGTTCGAGACCCACCTGGGCAATTTGGTGAGACCTCATCTCTACAATAAATCAAAAAATTAGCCGGGTGTGGTAGCGTGCGCCTGTAGTTCCAGCTACTTGGAAGGCTGAGGTGGAAGGATTGCCAGAGTCTAGCAGATCGAGTCTGTGGTGGCCAGGAGTGGCCACTGCACTCCAGTCTGGGCGGCAGAGTGAGACTCCAACTCAAAAAAAAATAAAAATAAAAATAAAAATAAAAAAATGATAAAAGCCGGGCTCCGTAGCTCAGTCTGTAATCCCAGCTCTTTGGGAGCCTGAGGTGAGTGGATTGTCTAAGCCTGAGGGTTCAAGACCTGCCTGGGCAACTTGGCAAGACCTCATCTCTACAATAAAAAATCAAAAATTATCCGGGCGTGGTAGCGCGTGCCTGTAGTTCCAGCTATTTGGAAGGCTGAGGCGGAAGGATCGCCGGAGCCCAGCAGGTCAAGGCTGCAGTGTTTGGGAGCAGCCACTGCACTCCAGTCTGAGTGACAGAGTGAGACTCCAACTAAAAAATAAAAATAAAAATAGCCGGGCTCGGTGGCTCAGCCTGTAATCCCGCACCTTTGGGAGGCTGAGGTAAGTGAATTGCCTGAGCCTGTGGGTTCGAGACCCGCCTGGGCAACTTGGCGAGACCTCATCTCTATAATAAATCAAAAAATCAGCCGGGCATGGTAGCGCGCGCCTGTAATTCCGGCTACTTGGAAGGCTGAGGCGGAAGGATTGCCGGAGCCCAGCAGGTCGAGGCTGCGGTGGCCGGGAGCGGCCACTGCACTCCAGTCTGGGCGACAGAGTGAGACTCCAACTCAAAAAAAAAAAAAAAAAAAAAAAAAAAAATATACACAACCCACATACACATAAATATGATGTGTCCATTTAATTTTTTACTCTATAACTATTGCATGAATAGATTCTTTTTAATAAAAATTATCTACTTAATGTGTATAGTATGTTTGAATATACATATGTGTAGTGAAATGATTACCAAAGTCAAGACATAGCTGTCTCCTCACATTATTGTATTTGTGTGTGTGCGTATGATAAAAGCATCTGAAATCTACTCTCTTTAGTTACTTACGTAGAATAAACAAGTCCACAGATCTGAAGGATTGACTCTTTTCCTCTAAGAACATATTTATGTGTTTCTTGTTTAACTAAAAGTAAAATTGTTTTAAGCAAAGAGAGGAATATTTAGGGAAGATCAGGCCTGGTGACTGAAGTTATTCCTCACATGATAGAGAACTGCTTCAAGGAGGCTGTGAATATCACATGTCTATTTCTAACTTGGTTCAGGCCTCTCTGTACTTACATTTTCTCTTGACTTTGGGCTTTGCTGCCTACTTTTTTTCTTTTCTGTGGGGTGTTGAAATGGACATAAAAGGAAATTCTTTAAGACTATCTAGATCCTTGTTAATGTGAAAGTTGCATTGTTGAAAGGGGTCTTAGATATAATCTAATGCAACTCCCAAACATTGTGTGGGATCCTGATTTCTGAGATGGCCAGGACACTTCAATGGGAATTTCTTATTTCTCATGCTTGAGTCGTATCCCTTTATCCAGAACCTGGGAAAACTTTACCACTGAAAACTCATATAGTGTGGTACTACTTTCCCAACTTTTAAGCCAACAATATAACAAAAACAAAAAAAGATACTTGCATTTAAAGGAATAAAAATTCATAAGTATTTTATGTTTTTCAGCAATTTTGTGATGCCATTTAATGACCCCCCAAAAATGCTTCCCAGTGTTTCTTCAGTGTTCTATTTTGGGAACTTTTAATCCACAAATTCTGCAGGATTACCTTCCATCAATTCTGCCCAGCACTGAACTAGTTAGTTTATTTCCATTTGTCAAATCACTCTATGAGAGTGGTCGGCCATGCTGGTTTGTTTAAGCTGTGTTGTATTATTCTGATAGTCAGGTTCTATGTGTCCCAAGAACCCTACAGGAAACTCACTGATCTTTCTAGGTATTGGCAAAGAAAGACCAGAAACCTCTCTTTCCAATTTGGTGATTTTAGTTCTTATAGAAAGCACTGCTTTGGCAATAGTGAACCATTCCCCAGAGCTTATCTGATTTGCATCCCAGCTAAACTTCCTCTGTGTATTCAGATGTGTTTTGTTTTGTTTTTTGTTTTTTGAGTTGGAGTCTCACTCTGTTGTCCAGGCTGGAGTGCAGTGGCACACTCATGGCCATCGCAGCCTTGACCTGCTGGGCTCAGGTGATCCTTCCGCCTCAGCCTTCCAAGTAGCTGGAACTCTAGGCACACGCCACCATGCCCAGCTAATTTTATTTATTGTAGAGATGCAGTCTTGCCAAGTTGCCCAGGCTGGTCTCGAATTGTGGGCTCAGGCAAGCCTCTAACCTTGGCTTCCTAAAGTGCTGGGATTATGGGTGTGAGCCACTTCGTCTGGCCTATGTGTGTTCTTATAAAGAGATGACCTCCTCACCTTTAGACCTCTACTGTTCCTTGTCCTACTATGAAATAGACTTTAGCTTTGACTAGGAGTTCAAATAGGCTATGTAACACCCCTGAGTTTCTTTCACTTAGTCCTCAACTGACAAATTCACATAGTGCAAAGGTCATTGGCAAGCTGTGACTCTTCTCTCTGGAACTCCAAGCTAGCTGTCGCTGGGGGCCTGTATTCCATTTCTCCTAACTGGGCTTAGCAAGCAACAAGTTCCTGCTTAAAGCCCAGAGTCCAGACCTCTGGAGAGACAAGGAAGTTATAAGAATGACCACTCCTTGAGGCCAGGCATGATGGCTCATGCCTGTTTTCCTAGCACTTTGGGATGTCAAGGCGAGAGGATTGCCTGAGCCCAGGGGTTTGAGACCAGCCCGGGCAATTTGGTGAGACCTCGTCTCTACAATATATCAAAAAATTAGCAGGGCATGCTAGCACGCCTGTAGTTCCAGCTACTTGGAAGGCTGAGGAGGAAGAATTGCCTGAGCCTAGTAGGTTGACACTGGGGTGGCCTTGAGCATGCCACTGCACTCCAGCCTGGGTGACAGAGTGAGACTCTGACTCAGAAAAAAAAGAAAAGAAAGAATGACCACTCCAAGGTCTCCAATGATCCAGATATTTGCAGAGCTTACAGAAGAACCTTGGACTTCTAGACACAAGGCCAGTGTAATGACTTCATCAATGTAAAAAGATTTTTCACGTTTAAAATTCCATGTGGAAAATGGAAGTCACTGTGCTAGAAATGGGTCTTTCCTTTCTAAGTTCTTTCATGTTATATTATCTTTATGTATTTACAATTGAAGAAAATGGTTCTGCTGGCTGCTGGTGAATGAGGGAGCAGAGTGGAGCTGAATTCTGAAACCCAAGCTAATATTTAGCGCCAGTTTCTATAGTCTTGTGTTTGATGTAGTGGCTGTTGGGCCACAGAAATACACCTTCTGTTTATGCTTCCAAGTGTTCCTTTTATCTCTAGATAAAAGTGTACAGGGGAAGTTGCCAGAATTAGTCCACCTTTTGGGTCCTGGCCACAGTTAAACTTAGATGTATGAGAGATCAAAGAGTTTCCATTCTGATCCAGATAGCTGCAGCCCAGCAGCGTGGCTGGTGGCAGGCTGAAATGGCTGCACACTTTCTGATTTGAAACATCTGAGCGAAACTTTCTAGGCTGCAAGGCACAAAAAGAGGCAGCATGTATGTCTGCTTTTTTTTAAATTAGAAAATATAGTTTATTTAAAAGTAAATTGAGGGGAGAGAGAAAGAAAGAAAGAGGAGATTCACCTCCCCAAGGGAGGGGAGGGGGCGAAAGCTTAAGAAAACTTGGCCGGGCCATAGCTCAAAGAGCACATGGCCACTCCATAGCTTAGTAAGGCAATGGCCGTATGTCTGCTTTTGAAATGACTGCCTGCTTTCCATGATTTGACAGAGAAACACTTGTTTAGACTTTGGTATATAATCTAGAGGGAAATTCCCAGATATTCCTGAAGGCTGCCCCAGGGAGTCTCTATGGATGGACCGTTTTTCTCCTCTCCCCAATACATACAGAGTTGATTTTGTTCAAGTTCCTTCCATGCTTCTTCTAGGTGAAGCCGAACTGTTGAGGATTCTTCTTGTAGCAATTCCTCACCTTCATTTCTGAGATTTGCAGATCATCAGACCGCTTCTGGGGAAAGTGGGAGCAGAGGTGACACGTGGGCTCTGTGCATCATTAGGGCCACCAAAGTATTTACTATCCAATCTAAAACACTTTTGTCAGTGAAAGGAGCATTATAAGTAATCAAAGCTGGGCAATTGCCGTAAACTGAGACTCTCCTGGCAAACTGGGGTGTGTGGTCACACAATGCATGAGGGATTGGTGGTTTCTAACACCTAGAGATGCAAGACTAATGTTACTTTTCCTTTGCATGATTGAGCATTTTCTGGTCACTCCCTAAGATTATTTCAAATGATCATTTTCTGCTTTTGATAGTAAACATAGCAATAACAAAAAAATTAGATAATAAATTTCCATATCACTCAGAACACAGCCCCCTTGTTAAATAACATAGCTCCGGAAGAGATTTTGCTGCAAAGAAAATGTTCTGTACAATTTCCTTAAAGAAGTCTTTTAGATGGATTTTTTTTTAAAGAGATGCCACCACCCACTATTTACAAAGAAAGTCTTGAAAGGGCGCAGCAACCCTTCAGGCCATTTCTGGCAAAGAGATGGACAATCAGTACCAACAAAACAAAAACACCGTTGTAACTACATCAAACTATTTTTTGTGTCTAACGTATTTTTGTCTTCAAACTGCAGTTGTATTGCTGTGTTCCCTTTCTGTTTGTTTTACCACTTCCCTTCTAAATATTTTGCATCATCCTGGAGATTTTCCCAAGCTGTGGTCTGCTCACTGGAGAGCCGCATTCCTCTGATTTGTGGCATTAAGTTGTGTTGCCATGGCAGGGGTTGTTTACCATAGGGGAACACTTTACAGGATGGGCACCTCCCACGGCAATTCCAACCTCCTTTCCTCCTCTTCTCTACATGCTCAGATATTATGAGACAGCAGCCCAGATAGGGCTTTCTCTAATCATAAACTACATTCCTGGAGTGTGAACTTTACTTTGCTCTCCTTTTAAGATAGGGAAGCATTTGGCTTTGTTTCTTTCTTTCAAACTGGGCAGTGCCCACTTGACTGTTATGACTAATCCACTTGTCAGGGCTGGAATCTCCTAACAGTTCTTTTCCTCAGGTGATCACATCACTCAAACTTGTGAAGCAAAAATGCCGCAGAGGCTAAAGGCTGACCTTGTGGTGGTCGAAGCTCACTGACCCGGCACCCCTGACCCAGCAGAGGCTTCTGTGGACCATGAGGATTTTTTTCCAAGAAAAGGAAAGCTTACTCAGAACCTGACAAATCTTGCTCTCTCACATTCCTGCAGAGGAACCAGCTTGGGAAGAGATAAGAGCTTTGGGTTGACACCCTGTGTATGCTTACCTTTTTATTTGTTAAAAGTGGAAATTGACTTCATCCAATTAATAAGAGCAGGAAACAGTTTTTGTTTTCTCTTGGTAGGAAAACATGAAGTAACGGTTTTATCTCAATTTGTCAGGCATTGCCCAAGAGACTACAGCCATGTGGGCTGGTGTCCAAAAAATTGCTCTAAGGCCCAAGTATTAACACCCAGATATAAAAAGAATGCTAATTGGTTTTCCAGCTGAAAAATAATAAGGGGCTTGGTGCCAAAAATGCTGTATGGCATGGAAACCCCAAGTTCATACAATAGAGCCTGATTGCAATCTGGGGGCTCCATTTGTACTTGTATGAAGAGCTAAACAAAGGGAGGTGTTTCGCTCCTCTGCCTTTGCAGAAAGCTCTGCTCCAGATCTCAGCCTGGTGTTGCACCAGGCTTCCCACAGTCTTCCTGCCAAATCTCCAAGCTTTTTCCTGGCTGCCATTCAGGAAAGTACAGCTTCGTCGCTAGGATGGAAAGTTAAAAAAGCCTTGCTTGGATACGCTGAAGAATATACAAACACTGCTTGACGTATGGAGCAGGCTGCTGCTGGCATCATAAGGAAAAAGAATGTGAGACTTTTAAAAGTTATTTTGGTTAAGTGATTGAGATATTAACTGGAAGAAAAAAAACCTTATACATTTTTTTAAAAAGCAAATTCCACATCCCCCAATCTTAACGATGACACACCTCACCTTCCTTGTTAGTAAAATGTCGACTAATTTCCAAGATCTCATTCAGCTTGGGCTGTCTCTAACTTAATGACTGGGTTTAGTATACAAGGGGAAACCCCCCCCAAAAAAACAGAATTATCTTTTGAAGGGCGAGCCCTTTGTAGTACATTTGGAATTTGTTCCTTCAGATAGAACAGTCAACCAAAGTTTTTATCTGGAAGTTTTGAAAAGTTTGCATCATGATTTGTGGAAGAAACATCTCGAGTTGTGGCAGACAGGTGACAGGTTTTTCCATCATGACAGTGCACCTACCCACATGGTGCTGTGTTCAGCAGTTTTTGACCAAAACCGGCTTGATCCTCGTGCCCCACCCTCCCTATTCACCCGGATCTCACCCCAAGTGGCTTTTTATTTGTTTGTTTCTGTGGATGAAAAAAGTCCTCAAAGGGAAACATTTTGCCGGTGTGGAAGAGGTGAAGCAAAACAAGCCTCCAAAATCGATGAGTTCAAAACCTGTTTTGAGCAGAGGAAAGTTTTTGATAGATGTATTTCATCAAATGGAGAATACTCTGAAGGTGACTGAAGTCTAAACATGTAAGATTAAATACACAATTTTTTGTAAATAGATTCTGGGTTTTATAAGGAGACCCTTTATATATACAATATACTGGGCCGGGCATGATGATTCACGGTAATCCCAGCACTTTGAAAGGCCGAGACAGGAAGATTGCCTGATCCCAGGAGTTTGAGACCAGCCTGAGCAACATGGCAGTTGTGTCACTACAGTAAGTCAAAAAAATTAACCACAGTAAATCAAAAGAATTAACTGGGCATGGTGGCGCATTCTTATAGTCCCAGGTACTTGGAAAACTGAGGTGGAAGGATCGTCTGAGCCCAGCAGTCGAGGCTTGCAGTATCTGGGATTGTGCCACTGCACTCCAGCCTGGGCAACAAAAGAAGACTCCTACTCAAAACCAGAAAAGAAAAGAAAACACCAAATTTCTACTGACTGTCAGTAAAAAGGCTACTGGAGGCAAGTGGAGTTAAGAGTCAAACTCTGTAACCATTGGACGGTACAGCCTCAGGCTGGAGAGCTGATGCTTACTGGCTGACTAATAGCCTTGCCAGTGACTTCACACTGTGACTTCAGGTCTAATCACTTATGGGAATGTGTCTGAATTGAAAGGACTCTGTAATATGCATCACCCTGTTCTCATTTTCTACTAGTTATGGTAAACACCATAGCAGAAATTGTAGTATTTAATTAACCTTATCCATAATGCTTTTATTTTTTATTTATTTTATTTACTTATTTTTTTGAGTTGGAGTCTCACTCTGTCACCCAGACTGGAGTGCAGTGGCCGCTCCCAGCCACTGCAGACTCGACCTGCTGGGCTCTGGCGATCCTTCCGCCTCAGCTTTCCAAGTAGCTGGAAATACAGGTGCGTGCTACCACGCCCAGCTAATTTTTTTGGATTTATTGTAGAGATGAGGTCTCACCACGTTGCCCAGGTGGGTCTCGAACCCGCAGACTCAGGCAATCCACTCACTTCAGCCTCCCAAAGGCACGGGATTACAGGCTGAGCCACCGAGCCTGGCTCCTCATAATGCTTTTAAATTGTAGTTAAGACTGCAATGCACTAAGTACCCTCACCCAAATAATGGTCATAGACTATGGCCATTATTCTAGTCATGTATGTAAAGATAGCAACTAAGTTTTAAATATTTTTTTCAAAATGTAATTACCTTGATATAATAAGTAAAACATATTCTTAAAACAGTCAACCTCTACCAAAATGTGCAGAAATAAAAAACAGGTTATGAGTTTCTGTTGATGAATTATTTTTTGACAGAAACAGGCAAGCAATCTTGTTTTTTTTTTGATATCAATGATTTTCTTTAGTTTATTACTTTTGTTTGTCATTATTATCGTGTTTTCCCCTAGAGTAGTGAGGCAATATGTGTGTGTTTAAGAGTATAGAAAGTATTTCTTCAAAACTTCTCATTGGGACTTTTTACCTGCAGCAGAAGCCAGGGCCTAGAAGAATCATTGAGCTAGTATTGCTGGTCTTTAATTGAATTCACTGCACCAAGTTAATTAATTTTTCAGTGTCCTGTGTCCTTCCCTGTAGACGCTGGTTTCCTCGGGCACATTCCTGCTTCTGTGATTTTGTGTTTGCTCTTCTCCTCACCTTCTCGCCATCTTCCAGGACCCAGTTCAGTTCCCACCTGATTTTTGAAGCCTCCTAGATCACTCCAGTGTCCTTTGGTTTCCCACTGCTCTGAATTCTCGTTGTTCTTATCATTTTCAAGGACATTGTGATCATATGGAGGTACGCGGATCAAGTGGAAATGGAACTAGGACCCAGAACAGGAGGAGAAGAAAGGCGGTTTATTTATTTATTTATTTCTTATTGCAAGGGGCAGAGACCCACTTAACTAGCTCAAACTAAGGAGGATGTATTGTAAACCTACAGAGCCCAAGAAATGGGCCTTTTGTGATATGAACTAGAAATCTGTCAGGAGCCTAGGTAGCTCTCTCTAACTCTCAGGATCATACAGTGCCCCTCTGATTCTTTCTCAGAAATATCTACTTTCATGTTCTTCCCTTTTCTCTCTTCTACATTTCCCTGCTTTATCATCTTGGCTTTTCTCTTCAGTTCAACTATCCCCAGATAACTGGATTAGACTTAGGATCTTCGTTTCAAATTTCAAAGCGTGCGATCATCTCATCTTGCGCTGAATATCCAGCCCTCCATTTAATCTGTGTGGCGGGCAGGGCAGGACAGCGTGGTACAAACAGCCACCTAAGCCCACTTCTATTGCAGCCTGTAGATGGAGGTTAGGTGGGTACTCCAAAAGATATCCACTAGATACAACACAGAGTTGTATTATTCACGCAAGGCAAATTCCTTTAGGGCAAGGAATAGATTTCTCTTTGCTTACTTTTATCACTGTGTCTAGCACAGACTTGTTCAATGACATAGTGACTCTCAACTCAGGCTACACAATAGAATCTTGAGAAACTTATAGAAGTCTTTCAGTGTCTAGTCCTCCCTTTTGCCAAAACCACCAAAGATTCTGACTTCATTGGTTGGGGTATGGCCCAGACACCAGACATCAAGAGTTGCTGGTCTTTTCATATGGAAGTCTTGTTCTTACTGAAATCAGGGCCACAGAAGTGTTACTACCATAGGTGAAGAAGTGATTACTCTTGTAACTAAAAGCATGGTGAGAACTGAAGATCTGGTAACTAGCTTAAAATTGTTGCTTGGATTTTATAGTAAATTCACTATGGATTACATTTATACTGCCTTAGATGGGGTGAATACTAGTAGTATCACTAATTTGAGAAAGAAATATTAAATTTTTAAATTTTGCATTTTTTGTTTGCCCCCATCCTTGTAACTGATTTCATTGAATGTGATAATCAATGGTTTTTTCAGCAAGATTTTTCTTTTGTCACATAATCAATCAATACATTTTTTTTTTTGAGTTGGAGTCTCACTCTGTCGCCCAGACTAGAGTGCAGTGGCCGCTCCCGGCCACC
>NW_007250883.1:738380-744594 GCF_000164805.1 Carlito syrichta | reverse complement strand
CCTCAGCCTCCCAAAGGTGTGGGATTACAGGCTGAGCCACCGAGCCCAGCTCAATCAATACATCTTCAAAATGCAGCCCTTCTTTGAAAACAAGATCTCAGATGACTAGGAACATTTAAGATTTAACTATAATTTCTGAATCAATGATGATTATTGGATGATAATTGTTTTAGTTTTTCAGTGGTAACTCTAAAACCAGCATTTGATAAATTTGAACAAAGTCAAGTTTGCCTCCAGAATAGCAAGGAGCTGATTAATTGTAGGCACTGTATTGAAATGCTCTTTCCATGTTTCTTTTTTTTTTTAAATTAGTGTCTCACCCTGTTGCCCAGGCAGGAGTGCAGTGGCATGCTCATGGCCACAGCAACCTCGACCTACTGGGGTCAGGCGATCCTTCCACCTCAGCCTTCCAAGTAGCTGGAACCACAGGTGTGCACCACCATGCCTGGCTATTTTTATTTATTTATTTATTGTAGATCCGAGGCTTGGCCAAGTTGCCCAGGCTTGTCTCGAACCCTTGGGCTCAGGCAGTCCTCTCACCTCTGCCTCCCAAAGTGCTAGGATTATAGGTGTAAGCCACCATGCTTGGCTCCATGTATTCTTTATGGTATCATTGTGGTCGTCAAGGTTTTCCTTAGGTGTTAAACCAGCAGATGTGATTCATTAGTTGAGAAACTCCTTGTTGGAGTAGTTTCTGTGGTTCTTCAGTATGGTCAGTGAAATCAAGGGAATGTGCCATGCTTTCAATTGAATTGGCTCAACTGCTGGTTTCTGAAGAAAAAACACTGCCTTTCCTGACAAGTGCCTTGGAGACACCTTGGAACATTTGAAAACAACCTCTGGAAGTCAAGCCACCCTACAGTTATGCACACATTGGATGCTGATTTTTTTAATAGAATATAGTGGACTTTTACATTCCCTACTTTCAATTTTCATCTGTGAGAAAGAGCTATTTTGCCAATTTACCTGCAGTACTCCTATGGTAGCATTAACCTCTTTGAAAAGAGTCTTGAGAGACAATACTGTGGAAGACATCTTTGCAGATGGTTTTTGACAGAGCATAACCAGACTTCATTTCCTTCTAGTGTTACAGCACACATCAGTTGCAACACTAGCACTTTGTTAACCTATAGGATTTTGCCCTGGAGTATATGGATATGAGAATCACTTTTTTGTTATTTTTTTTTTTGAGTTGGAGTCTCACTCTGTCACCCAGGCTGGAGTGCAGTGGCCACTCCTGGCCACCACAGCCTTGACCTGCTGGGCTCCGGCGATCCTTCCGCCTCAGCCTTCCGAGTAGCTGGAACTACAGGCACGCACTACCACACCCGACTAGTTATTTATTTATTTATTTATTTATTTATTTATTTTTTGAGTTGGAGTCTCACTCTGTCGCCCAGACTGGAGTGCAGTAGCCATTCCCGGCCACCGCACCCTGACCTGCTGGGCTCCAGCGATCCTTCCACCTCACCCTTCCAAGTAGCTGGATCTACAGGTGCGCACTACCATGCCTGGCTAATTTTTTGATTTATTGTAGAGATGAGGTCTCGCCAAGTTGCCCAGGTGGGTCTCGAACCCGCGGGCTCAGGCAATCCACTTCACCTCAGCCTCCCAAGGCACGGGATTACAGGCTGAGCCACTGAGCCTGGCTTTAGTTTTTGATTTATTGTAGAGACGAGGTCTTGCCAAGTTGCCTCGGTAGGTCTCCAACCCCCCGGGCTCAAGCAATCCATTCACGTTGGCCTCCCAAATTGCTGGGATTACAGACTGAGCCACTGAGCCCGGACGAGGATCACTTTTAAATTTACCACCACGTGTCCAATCAGCACTCAATGTCCAATAATGTGAATTGTGATGCTAGTTTTTAAGCATACTTTGGAGATGATATGAACGACTTACCTTTTCTTGCAAGATATCAGCTTTGCCTGGGCAGAAGGAGCAGAAATAGATACCACCCCTATAGGCTGAACAAAGGTAGCACTGACTGGCAGGTGCTCTAAAGTATACATTTCTGTTTAGCAGACCGTGGTGATCATCTTAGCAAGAAAGCTGTGTTGTTTGATGGGCACAAAAAGCTATGTCTTTACTTACTAAGACCTCTGCCACATTGCCTCATTTGACAGGGCTGATTCTAGGACCTTTGCATATATATCAGATTTGATTCCAAATCAAATGCCCCCAAGACCCCAAGCCATTGAAGATTTTGTGGGAAATCTGCTATAATGCTATTCTGCTGCACATGATCAAAGAAATCACTTGAGTAAAGTCCAGAGATATCACAATTCAGAACCATAAACATGTTGCTTGTCCTTTGTTGAAAACCCAAATCAGAAATATTTGACCATCATTGATAAGAAGTACATTTCTTTTTGTTTGTTTGTTTCTTGGTGTTTATTTAATTATTATTTTGAAGATGTGGGGTACAATTCAGAATTACGTATATAAGTGGTCATCGTACAGGTGAAGTTTGGGCCTCCCTTTGGTCCCCACTCAGCCTAGTTTGAAATCAGGTACCCTTGTTGATGTTATGTGCTCCCTCCCTCCGTCTCCTGGCAGTGTCCTGCTACTGTCAATCCCTTTCTTACAGTATTATGATAAATATTCAGGGTCCACATATGAGTGAGGACATGTGGTAATCAGTTCTTTGTTTCTGTAATGGATAACTAATTATGATAGACTCCAAATTCATCCAAGTTGCTGCGAAGTCCATAATTTTGTCCTTCTTTGTGACTGTGTAATATTCCATTGTGTGTATATGTACCACATATTTTTATACAGTTCACTTTTGATAGGCAGCATGGTTGGTTCCATGTTTTTGCTATTGTGAATAATGTTGCAATAAACATGTGCATGCAAGTATCTTTTTTATAGAGTGATTTGAGTTCCTCCAGATATATTACCAGAAGGGGGATTGCTGGGGGATTGCTGGGTTGTTTAGAAGGTTAATTTTTAAATCTTTTAGGAATCACCACACTGTTTTCTACAGAGGTTGTACTAGTTTACCAACAGTGTAGAAGTGCTCCCTTTTCCCCACATCCTCTCCAGTATCTGTTGTTTTTTGGATTATGGATGATGGTCATCCTGACTGGAGTGAGGTGGTATCTCCGTTTGGTTTTAATTTTCACTGACAAGAAGAATATTTCTATTAGCCCACAAGACTGTCAGGTATGCTCGTGAAGCAGCAACAAAATAGCTAAATGGAAAATCTATTGTCGGCTCTGCAAACTTTCAGAAGAATAACATGCTTTTGCTTTCAAAGACTTTTGATTTTGTTGCCACAGATACAGCATTCCATCATCATGTAAATTTTAGGAAGCAAACTCTCTGGCAGAAAACTTTCAACGTGCCCTAGAACAGCACTTCAAATGTAGGGTCTGCTTGGGTGTCAGGGTGGAAGTTGTCTCAATTGCTTTCTAGAATTTGTTATCCAGTTTCATTTTGAAGAGGAGCTCCTTATCATTTCCTTCCATCCTTCCTCCCGCCCCCCTATTCTTCCAACTTTCCTTCAACAAACATTTTTAGGTTATCCACCTTATGATGAGCTTCTGCTGAAGATTCAAATATTAAATGTGATTCTGATCTTCAGAAAACCTTCTTCTTGTGGGGAGAGAGTAGAGAAGGACACTGATCACAACTATGCTGTCTGGTAAGAATTATATCCAGAGTGTTGCTGGGGAAATGCAATTGAATACCTAACCCATCCTGGATGGAGCGGGACAGTCTGGGATAAGAAGGTATAGTGTTAGGGAAGGCATCTGGAAAAGATGACCCTGAGTCTTGTTGGACGAGTAGAAAAGAGCCTGTTTGCAGATGTGGGAATGAAGAAAATAGGAAGACAAGCAGTGGGCATAGTTCTGTGTTACTGGAATGTAAGGTACCCGTGAGATAAGGGGAGGGAGGGCAGAAGTGACTCTAGCGAGGTAGGCAGACTACGTTAGGAATAACGTTGTATTTGCATTAAAGATCTTGGAATTTTTCTTGAAGAAATATGAAGATATTAAAGAATTGATGATTGAATGATCAACGAATTTAATGATCAGATTTTCCTGTTACCCAGACCGTTCTAGTGATGTGTAGATTATGGACTGGATAGCAAATCTGAAGGTGAGAAGACCTATTGGAAGGATATGGGAGACCCTTATCCTCTCTCTCTCGGGAGAGAGGGTGAGGGTCTGACCTAAGGCAATGGCAAGTATTCCCTTTATAACATGGGCTTTGCATCCATGGAAAGAGTAGATGTGGTGGAGAAGAGGCAATGAGGTAGAGTCTGAAAAGGTACAATTGACAGAACTTGTGCTTAAATAGATTTGGTGAAAAAGAAAGTACAAACAGGCTTTTATCAATTATGCCTTCAATGCTATGAAGACCATCTATTCCAACCACATCTAAAGCCACTGGAAATCCGACCAGAGGAATTCAAACTGAACAATCACCAGTGTGACTACTGAACACGTCACCCCATAAGACATATATCAAGCATCCTCTACTATGTCACATGTATCTAAGGTTTGTGTTTGAGACTCTCCCAAGTTAACTTTTAATTTTTCTCATGTAAATTCCTCTCTAAACAATTAGTAGAGATACCACAATCTATTTTGCTAGCATAGAGCTCCAGCTAGCTTTCACATACTTTTTCTTCTATAGGTAATTTATCCTTCCCCCAACTTTATCATAAACCTTATAAGCCATGCCTTTTAAACAATCATTTCCATTGCAAAGACCCTTATTTAACAAGTCATGGCAGTCAGCATACTTTAACCTACTCACAAAACTTTCTCTTTTCAGCTTTTTTGCTCTTCAATCAATTAAAACTAAAATTAATGTATTATTTTAATTTTTAAATTGTCATGTTACCTTTAGTGACTTTCTTTGCATTCTGCAAGAGCAGATGTCCACATGCAGTGGATAAGACTGCCACTAAGCTATTCTTTGGATGAGCCATGGAGGGTTTCCATGCTCAGAGTGAGCAGCTAAGAGGAGCAGGAAGGAATTACAGGAGGAACAATGGTAGTTGGTCAAAGGACAGTCTGTGGAGCACTTAAGTCAATTGCAAGTCTTACTTTTTATAGAATAAATGGTGACAGCGACTATTTATCCTCCCTCTAAAACCCAAGTTGCAACCATCTAAAGAAAGAATCAGCCTGAGAAGGACTATGTTGTCTTACTCCTTTATTGAAGAACCAGATTCTGCAAATCCTCAAGTAGTCCTGAGTATGGGTGTAAGAAAAAAAAGAGTGCTGTACACCAGAAAGGCTGCTGGGAAACTCAGAGATTAGGCCTAGGCCTTTATTCTAAATTTTGCTGCCTTGAATCTAATGCATCTTACATATAACTCTTAGCCAACTCTGATATCTGTTTTCCAAGCCCAGAAAAGATTAGAAGCAAATTAGAGTCAGGCATTCTGACAGCAGCAGACAAATTAGAGAACTGACAACTAGATAGCAAAGGAAAAACGTAAAAATGGAAAGAAGGTGTGGAACTGTGCTCTGCATTATAGCATAGTGGAAGAAAAGATAGGTAAAGTTTGGGCCACTGTTATCAAGGAAGATTAAACTATGACTTGTTATGACACAGTTATCTGGATTTATTTCCCCAGGAAGATTGCCATCACAATTTGTTAAAATAAATAGAGCTGAGGAACTTAAAGTTTTTCATTGCCTGGAAAATTAGTAACACAAGGAATGATTTCTTCTCTTAGATTTTCTGCCACTAAGCTTACAGAGACATCAACCCTCCCCCTGTCCCCAAACACACACACACAAACATGGAAGCGATGGTCTCTTTTTTACAAACACTCTCAGACTACCCATTCTACTTTCTGGTCACCACCTCACTTCTTCTCTCATCTGCTATTCTCATTTTTTTTTCTTGCCATTCTGTCAATATAAATGTTCTCTGCCTTTCCTTAACTTTTGTGTTGGTATTTGATAACTTAATCATTTCCCAAATGGTCAAAAATGATAAAAGAAAATCATATTGTTCTTCCCTTTAGAACTAGTTTTTAACTTTTTTCAATGTTTTATTGGTGTAGAATGAGCACCATCGGTCCTCCATATCCATGGGCTTTGCATCCATAGATTCAACCAATGAAAATAAAAAATAAGTCGGGCTGGGTGGCTCAGCCTGTAATCCGTGCTTTGGGAGGCTGAGGTGAGTGGATTGCCTGAACCCACGGGTTCGAGACCCACCTGGGCAACTTGGCGAGACCTCATCT
>NW_007250883.1:714185-738324 GCF_000164805.1 Carlito syrichta | reverse complement strand
AGAAAAGAAAAGAAAAGAAAAGAAAAGAAAAGAAAAGAAAAGAAAAGAAAAGAAAAGAAAAAAATATTAGTGAAAACATTTCCAGGAACTTCCAAAAAGCAAAACTTGAATTTGCCGTGCCCAAGTACTGTGCTGAATCTAGAGATGATTTAAAATATATGGAGGCTGCATATAGGTTATATGCAAATACTACCTATTTTAAATAAGGTACTTAAGCATCCACAGGTTTTGATATTCATAGAGAGTCCGGGAACCAGTCCCTTACAGATATTTAGAGACGATTGCACTTGCCACAAAAGTCAGAGAATAAAAAAATCCCACGAATTCCTAAACATTTACAACTATTTCACTGAAGATACAAAAATACTGAAAGTCAAGAGAGCTGAATTTAAAATGTTACAATAATTAATAATAACTTGCTAAACTAAATATCTGGGGATGGATAAATCTTCATTCTAATATTCAACTATATTAAAAAGCAACCCTTCTGCATTCTCATAAACCATATTACCCCACTTTTGTAGTAGTTATTTCTGTTACAAATAATGCAGTTGGTCAGGCGCGGTGGCTCAAGCCTGAAAACCCAGCACTTTGGAAGGTTAAAGCAAGAAGATTGCCTGAGTCCAGGGGTTCGAGACCAGCCTGTGCAACTTGGTGAGACCTCATCTCTACAATAAATCAAAAAATTAGCCGGGTGTGGTGGTGCATGCCTATAGTTCCAGCTATTTGGAAGCCTGAGGTGGAAGGATGGCCTGATCCCAGCAGGTCGAGGGTGTGGTGGCCGTGAGCATGCCACTGCATTCCACAGAGTGTGAGACTCCAACTCAAAACAAAACAAATATTGCAGTTGAATTTTAAGTTAAAATTCATATATCAATTTATGCAGAAGTCATAATTTTATAGAAACAAAGTACTCAAAGTTTCAGATATACTCTTAGAAATAAACTTCATTGTCATGCAAGGAATGTTAGTATATGTAGCTCTTATATCAGAGATCCCTGGAGTAGAAGGGATCATGATTAGTTTATATGGGTATCACACTTTTATTGAATTGAGTTTCCACTTAAAAGTCTGGAAAAATCTCTTCACTGGTCAGTCCAGGAAGCTGCCATCAGCTTCCATTTTTGGAGGCTTTATCCAATGTATCAAAATATCAAAAGGAAACTACGTAAGAGAAAAGAAAACTATAATTAGTTACTGGTGACTCCCAGGTGACACAGTCAATGCCTTCTGAAAAAAGTATCCAGGTGTTTTTTAAAACCTGAATCCAGGATTGCTCAACTTCATCACTATTGATATGTTGGGCTGAAAGCCTGTCTGTATTGTGGGGGATTATCTTGTGCATTTTAAGATATTTAGCAACACTCTTGGCCTCTACCCATAGACGCCAGCAGTATCTCCTAGTGTTGACAACCAAAAATGTCTCCAGACATTGCCAAATATGTCCTGGTTGGGGAAGGGTTAGGGAGGGATAAAAAAGAGGGAAGGAAACTTTCTCCAGTTGAGAATCAGTGCCTGAATTCTAATCCCAATCCATTTCATTAAAATGCTATTATTGTTCTTGAGACATAATATCCCAAAAAAGTGTCTTCTATCCACTGAAATAACAAAAAAGGGACACTATTCTCTAACCCATTCTTCTTTTTTTTTTCTTTTTTTGAGTTGGAGTCTCACTCTGTCACCCAGGCTGGAGTACAGTGGCACACTCACAGCCACTGCAACCTTGACCTACTTGGCTCAGGTGATCCTTCCACTTCAGCCTTCCAAATAGCTGGGACTACAGGCATGCACCACCATGCCCGGCTAATTTTCTGATTTATTGTATAGATGAGGTCTCACCAAGTTGCCCAGGCTGGTCTCAAACCCCTGGGTTCAGGCAATCCTCTCACTTCAGCCTCCCAAAGTGCTGGGATTATAGGTGTGAGCCACCACACCTGGCCTGTTCTTCTTGACTGTAACTCCATCACCTATAAAATATCCTGGTTGCATTGGACCCAGTATTGGGCATTATATGTCTTCTCAGAGAATGCACACTTCTCTTGTTTCATTTTCATTGGAATTAGGACATTTTGTTACCAATCTGCACCTAGTTAGTATACATTTATATATGTAGTAGGACCTCATAGCCTGTTTGTCTAGATCAGTACTGGCGTATACCCATTAGCCAGGCTAACAATGATTAGTAGTACCCATTGTCAACCTCAAAAGTATTCTGGTTTGGATAATAAATCATGAGTTTTTTTATGCCACTCTGGAAAAAAGATATATTCCTTTAACTTTGGTGAAACATTCAGTTAGAAATGAAATATATGAGACTGTACATTGACCTCTCTCCTTCCCCATTTCCCTATTTCATTAACCTGAAGAGAGACTTCCTTTAGGAGGGAAGGTGTTCTAGAGTAGACCAGAAGTTTTAACATGTTCTCAGAAGGCAGAAGCAACTGAATACTTTTTGGTAGATGAGCCAGAATAGAGCTGGCAGCAATTTGCAGTAGAGAAGGTTGCCTCAAGACTGTTGTCTTTCTTTCTGACTAATCTATGGAATTTTCATACCCTTTCAGTAGCAGGCCTGCCAGGCAGAATTGGGAAGAGAATAATTAATTAGCTTTCTGCGTAACAGCTAATTCAAGTATAAGTCCTACCAAATGTAGAATTAATGATATCTCTTAATTCACCTCCTCTAGTCTCCACCCAAATCAGAGCACTGATCCCTAAATAAACTGAACAATCTTTCCCAGTAGTACTGTAACTTCTAATATAGGTTTTAACACTCCAGAACAAAAATGAAAGATGATAGGGAACCCAGTTTGCATCAGTTTCTCCTCCATTCCATCCTAAATTGAAGGCTACCCCATACCATGGAGAAACAAAACTTCAGAAGAAACACATACCAATCAAGTTAATGCTTTATCAACCAATATGAATGGTCAACTAAAGACTATTATTCATTAAGTAAAATAAATAACACAAATAAGATGATCAAAGTGAGCAAGCAGAATAAATGGTTTCAAAGGAAACAGAAAACATAAGAAAAATTTAAAAAAATTATTAGTATCTTCTAAAAATTCTGAATAGATGTTGCATCCATAAGATACATAAACTTAGACTGCTATAGAAAATGAGCACTTAGGGAACAAGTAAGAGTTCATGGAAATTTAAAAATAGTTGCCGAAATTTGAAAAATGAAAGGAGGTAATAGAAGATAAAACAAAGTCAATTAAATATCTCAGAATATAGAGCAAAAAATACTAAAGTTAAATATGGAGAATCAATTCAGGACGGTTATCATCTATCTATTAGAAGTTCTAGAGCAAAAGGATTCTGGGATGATGGCAGAGTGGAAAGCGCCAGGAATTTGTCTTTCCACCTAGACAACAATTGCTTTTGGAACTCTGAAGTCTATTGAAGGCCTGCAACTTTAAGAAAAAGGCATAGGCAGTAAATTGCAGTTAATTTCAGTCATTTTCAACTCTTAGCATAGGAGCAGCTGTCTATGTATTCCTGGAGCAACCTGTATACAGAGTGTGGGAGGCCGAGTAGACACAAAAGATCCTGCCCATCAGATATTGGAGATCTGTGTTCTGATTGCTGCTGCTGATCACAGAGGTGCAAAGAGGTAGGTAGCCACTGTTGTTGCACCTCCTCACATTATTGCAAGACTCTTTCCCTCAGGCTGAAATAACTTCCAGGAGATTTAATAGTCTAGAGCAAGGGTTCCCAACCCTACTGTGGAACAGTGCTGGTCTATGGCCTATTATGAACTGGGATGCACAGCACAAGTGAGTGGCAGGTGAGTGGAGCTCTGCCTCCTGTCAGATCAGCAGCAGCATTAGATTCTCATAGGAACAGGAACCCTCTTGTGCATGCAAGGGATCTAGGTTGCTCTCTAGGATGCTTACTTCTTATGAGCATCTAATGTCTGATGATACCCTACCCCCTCCACGCCCTATCCCCCTATCCATGGAGCAATTGTCTTCCACTATACTGGTCTCTGATGTCAAAAAGTTTGGGGACTACTGGTCCAGAGTCCTTTTATCTTCCTTCTTCATTTTTCTCTTTTTCCCCTTTAGGAGCCAGACATTAAATACTAGGGCATTCAAAAGCAACTGCTATGGATGGAAAATTAGAAAGTGTCTGTGCATGCTCAAAGAAAGGAACAGGCTCAGGAAAGACCTGAGAAGACCTTAAGTTTACACCTCAAGTTGATTGTTGGCATAAAGGTTGCCTGTAACAAGAATGTGTGTATATATATACAAAACAGCAAACTATGGAGAAGGAAGAGAATATGATTTCTGGAGTTCCCACACTATTACATTAAAAATTCAAATGTTTGGTTTTTAACAAAAAAGAATTACAAGACATACAAAGATATAGGAAAGTGTGGCCCATCTAAAGGAAAAATTAAATCAACAGAAGCTGTTCCTGAAAAATACCTGTTATTAGGTCTACCAAATACTTTAAAACAACTGTCTTAAATATGCCCAAAGAATTAAATGAAGATATAGAGAAAGCCAAGACAATGATGTATGAATAAAACGGGCATACGAATAAAAATCTAGAATGTCTACAGTGAAACCAAAAAGAATTCTTGAGCTGAAAAGTACAATAACTGAAATGAAAAATTTATTAAAGGAACTCAAAGGCAGATTTGAACAGGCAAAAGAAAGAATCAGTGAACTTGAGGACAAAGCAATAGACATTATTGCATCCGAAGAACTGAAAGAAAAAGGATTGAAGAAATGTGAGCATAGCACAAGGGACCTGTGGGACACCATTAAGCAGACCAACATATGCATTGTGGAGTCCAAGAAGGAGAGGAGAGAGAAAGGAGCTGAGAGAGAGAAAGGAAAAGAAAGAATTCTTGAAAAAAGAATGACAGGAAACTTCTCAAATTGATGAAAGACATGAACATAAACATTCAAGAATCTCAGGGGACTTCAAGTAAAATGAATTCAAAGAGAGTCATACCGAGGCAAATAATAATTACACTTCCAAAAGCTAAAGTCAAGGAGGAAATCTTAAAAGCAGCAAGAGGGAAGCAATTACCCATACACAAGGACTACATAGACAATTATATAAACATATATTGTCACAATAGTCTGTAATTCTACTTTTTATTTTCTATGTGATTTAAAAGGCTAATGCATTAAAAAAATATTTATCTAAAAGCTTGTAGTATTGTAATTCTTGTTTTTGTCTTTTTTTTTTTTTAGAGACAGAGTCTTCCTCTGTCACAGCTGGTACAATCTTGGTTCACTGCAGTTTTCACTTCCTGGGCTTAAGAAATCTTCCTGCCTCAGTCTCCTGAGTAGTTGGGAGTATAGGTGTACACAATCCTTCCCAAGTACTTTAAAACAATTTTTTTTTTTGTAGACATGAGGTCTCACTGTTACCCAGGCTGGTCTTAAACTCCTAGCCCCAATCAATCCTCCTGCCTTTGCCTCCCAAAACCCTAGGATTATAGGCGTGAACCGCCATGTCCAGCTGTAATTTTTATTTACAAATGCACATTTTGTCTTTTATATAATTTAAGAGACTAATACAATTAAAAATTATTAATTTATATTTTTAGACACAAATGTATAAAGATATAATTTTGCAATATCAATGACTTGAAAGGGGTGAGGATGAGGATGAAGTTGATAAAGGAGCAGAGATTTTTGTGTGTTATTGAAGTTAATTTAGTATAAATTAAAATTAAATTGTTCCAACTTTAAAATGTTAAGTGAGATCCTCATGATAACCACAAAAGTAGCTATAGAATATATACAAAATAAATGGAGAAAGAATTTAAATTTCACTACAAAAAAAATCAACTAAACACAAAAGGAGACAGTGATATAGAAAGTAAAGGGCCAAGCACAGTGAATCTCTCTAGGTAGCATATATGTGAATTATGTCTTTTATTCATTGTCTTTTTATTAGAGAGTTTACCCTATTTACATTTAAATTAATTATTTTTAAGTAAGGACATGCTTCTGTCATTTTGCTATTTGTTTTCTATATGCCTTATAGATTCTTTTGTCCTTTATTCTCATTTTTTTGAGGTGATGTCTCACGCTACTGCCCAGGCTGGAGTGCAGTGTGCATGATCACAGCTCACTGCAGCCTCAGTTTCCTGAGTTCCTTTCACCTCAGCCTCCCAAATAGCTGGGACTACAGCCATGTGCCACCATGCCTGGCTAATTATTTTTTCTTTTTTTGTAGAGATAGGTCTCACTATGTTGCCTAGGCTAGTCTTGAACTCCTGGGCTCAAGTAATCCCCCTGCCTTGGTCTGTCAAAGTGTTGGGATTATAGCCACATATATGCTGTCTAGAGAGATTCACTTTAGATCCAAAGACACAAAAAGATTGAAAGTGAAAGGATGGAAAGAGATATTTCATGAGAATAGTAATGAACAGGGAGCAGGGGTGCCTATATTAACATCAGACAACATTGTTTTTAAACTTAAAAGGGGCATTGTATATTAATATAAGGTTTAACACAGCAAGAAGGTACGACAATTATATTTGCATATGTAATAACAGACCATCAAAGTACCCATATGTCACAAAAACTAAAAAATTAAGGGAGAAACATAGTGCTACAATAATAGTTGGAGACTTGAATACCCCACTCTCAATAGTGGATAGAACAAACAGACAGAAGGTAAGTAAGGAAACAGAGGATTTAAACAACCCAATAAACCAACTAGATCTAACAGATATCTACAGAACACTCTATCCAACAATAGCATACACCTTTTTCTCAATTATACGTGGCATATTTTCCAGAATAGACCACATACTAGGCTACAAATTAAGTCTCACAGATTTAAAAAGATAGATATCAAACTACATGTCTTCTCTGATCACTGTAGATGAAACTAGAAGTCTTCAACAGAAGTAAAATGAAAAAAAATCACAAAATTGTGGAAATTAATCAGTACATTCTTAAACAACCAATGGATCAGAGAACCACAAGGGAAATTAGAAAATACTTAGGAATAAATTAAGATGAAACCATAACATACCAAAACGTATGGGGCACTGCATACGTAGTCCTGAGAGAGAAATTTATAGTTACATATGCTTACATTAAAAAAAAAGAAAGATCTCAAATAAACAACCTTTACATCTTAAAAAAAGGTTGTTTACATCTTAAAAAAAAAAAACTGAAATAAAGCCCAAGTTAGCAGAAAGAAGGCACAAATAAAGATTAGAGCAGAAGTAAACAAAATAGAGAATAGAAAAAGAATAGTGAAAATCAGTGAAATCAAAAGTTGGCCTTTACCAAAAAATCAAAAAAATTGACAAACATTTGACTATATGGTCTAAGAAAAAAATGTGAGAAGACACAAATCACTAAAATAAGAAATAAAAGAGGGGACATTACTACAAATTCTATAAAATTAAAAAAGATTATAAGAGTACTATGAACAATTATACTATAAAAAATTGAATAACCTAGATGAAATGAAGAACTTCCTAGAAACTAGCAGAAAAACATACATAGGCAAAATGATTAAGAAATAGAAAATCTGAATAAACCTACACTAGTAAGCATATTGAGTCAATATTCAAAATTTCCCAACAAAGAAAAGCCCTGGACCTAATGGCTTCATAGGCAAATTCTACCAAACAATTAAAAAAGAACAAACACCAATCTTTCCCAAACTATTCTTAAAATTGAAAAAAAGGGAAGATTTCTTAACTCATTCTATCAGGCCAGCATTAACCTGACAAAAGCCTAACATCTGGGATCTGCAAGGAACTCAAATGCACCAAAAGGAAAAAAACAACAAATAGCCCCATTAAAAAGTGGGCAAAAGACATGAATGGACACTTCTCAAAAGAAGATACATGGGCAGCCAGAAGACACATGAAAAAGTGCTCAACTTCATCAGAGAAATGCAAATCAAAACCACATTGAGATACCACCTAACCCCTGTAAGAATGGCCATCATTAACAAAACAAACAACAACAGATGCTGGTGAGGATGTGGAGAAAAAGGAACACTTGTACACTGCTGGTGGGAATGCAAACTAGTGCAACCTCTTCGGAAAACAGTGTGGCGATTTCTGAAAGAACTAGAAATTGACCTTCCATATGACCCAGCGATCCCCCTACTGGGAGTATACCCAGAGGATGTCAAATCATTCTACAAAAAAGATACCTGCACAAGCATGTTTGTTGCAGCTCTATTCACAATAGCAAAAATATGGAACCAAACATGCTACCCATCAAAACTGGACTAGATCAAGAAAAATGTGGTACATATACACAATGGAATATTGTGCAGCCATAAAGAAGGACAAACATATGGACTTCACAGCAACTTGGATTTAGAGTCTATCATACTCAGTGATCTACCACTCATAAGCAGACCTTGGACAATTATCATAATACTATGAGAAAGGGATTGGCAGAATGGGAAACTGCCGGGGGTGGGGGTAGGATTGGGAGTTGAGGAAAACCGCCAGAGGAGGGAGGAGCACACCTCATCAACAAGGGTACCTGCATAATGAACATTTGTATACCTAACCCTGAATTGTACCCCACATCTTTAAAATAAAAAAAATAAAACTATAAAACATAACTGAAAGAAATGAAAGACTGTATAAATAAATGAAAATGTATCTCATGTTTATGGATGAATTGGAAAACTTAATACTGTTAAAATGTCAATATTACCAAAGTCATCTACAGATTCAATTAAATCCCTATAAAAATTCCTGTGATTTTTTTTCTAAAAATAGAAAAAAACTTGTCTAAAAATTAAAATGGAATATTGAAGAACCCCCAAGTAACTAGAACAATCTTGAAAAAGAAGGACAAAGTTTGAAAACTCAAAGTTACTGATTTTAAAATTTACTACAAAGCCACAGTAATCAATACAATGTGGTACTGGCATAAAGACTGACATACAGACTAATGGAATAGAATAGAAAGCCTAGAAGAAAAAATCCTCCATATGTATGGTCAAATGATTTTTGACAAGGTGAAAAGGACATTCTTTTCAACCATTACACCAGGAAGACCGAATACCTCCATGCCAAAAAAGAAAAAAATGAAGTTGAACCCTCACCAAACACCATATACAAAAATTGAGCTCAAAATGGATCAAAGACTTAAATGTAAGACCTAAAACTATGAAACTTCTGGAAGAAAACATAAGGTAAAAGCTTTATGACATTGAACTTGCCAATAATCTTGGGGTTGAGACCAAAGGTGCAGGAAACAAAAGAAATAATAGATAAGCTAACTTCATGAAAACTAAATAATTTTGTGCATCGAAAGACAGTATCAACAGAATAAAAAGGCAATCCACAGGACGGGAGGAAATATCTGCAAGTCTTATAGCTGATAAGAGATTAATATCCAGAATATATACAGAACATCTAAAATTCAACAATAAAAAAAGCTAACGACTTGATTCAAAAATTAGCAAAGTATTTAAATAGACATTTCTCCAAAGAAGACATGGACACAAATGGCCAAGCTCATGAACGTGAACAGATGCTCAACATACTAATCATTAGGGAGATGCAAATCAAATCTGCAATGAGATACCACCTCACATGTACTAGGATAACAAATATTAAACAAAACAAAACGGAAAATAACTAATGTTGGTGATGTGAAGAAGTTGAAACCCTTTGCACTGTTTCTGGAATTGTGTAATCACTGTGGAAAGTAGTATGGCAGTTCCTCAAAAAAATGAAAAACAGACCGGGTACGGTGGCTCAGCCTATAATCCCAGCACTTTGGGAGGCCAAGGCGAATGGATTTCCTGAGTCTGTAGGTTCAAGACCAGCCCAGGCAACTTGGCAAGACCTTGTCTCTATAATAAAATTTAAAAAATTAGCCAAGTGTGGTAGTGTGTGCTAGTAGTTCAGCTACTTGGAAGGGTGAGGCGGAAGGATTGCCAGAGCCCAGCAGGTCAATGCTGGAGTGGCCGTGAGAGTGCCACTGCACTCCAGTCTGGGTGATGGAGTGAGACACCAACTCAAAAAAAAAAAAGAGAGAAAGAAAAACAGGATCACCATTTGATCTAGCAATTCCACTTCTATATATATACCCAAAAGTATTGAAAGAAGAGTCTATAAGAGATATTTGTAAACCCATGGTCATAGCAGCATTATTCACAGTAGCTACAAAACATGGAAGCAACCCAAGTGTCCATCAATGCCATCGTGGATAAACAAAATGTGGTATATACACACAGTGGAATATTATTCAGTCATAAAAAACAAAGAAATTCTGACAATATCAATAAATTTTGAGAACATCATGCTAAATGAAATAAGCCAATCACAAAAAGACAAATACTGTATGATTCCATTTAGAAGAAACACTTAGTCAAAATCATAGAGACAGAAAGTAGAATGGTTATTGCCAAAGGACTGGGGAGGGGGAATGAAAAAATATTGTTTAATAGGTATAGAGTTCCAATTTTATAAGACAGAAAGAGTTATGGAGATGGATGGTGGTGATGGTTGCACAATATTATGTATGTATTTAATATCACTGAATTGTATACTTAAGAATGTTACCACAATAAAAAATAGGGCAAAAAGAGTTTTAGAAAGA
This sequence comes from Carlito syrichta, assembly GCF_000164805.1. Lineage (NCBI taxonomy): Eukaryota > Metazoa > Chordata > Mammalia > Primates > Tarsiidae > Carlito > Carlito syrichta. The sequence goes on along the minus strand of NW_007250883.1, from coordinate 727,750 downwards.
GGGAAGAGAGAAAAATGGAAGGATGAAAATAATCAAAGATGTAATAGAATTGAAAAAAGACACAAATCTGCAACTTGAAAAAGCCCCAGAAGTACCAAATGAGATGAATCAGAAAAAGCCCCACTCACTTATCCTAGTCAAATTTCAGAGATTTAAAGACTTTTAAAAGGATATGGAGAATTGAATGCCAGTTCTAATTTCCATAAGGGTGTGTCCTGCATTTTCTAAGGTTCTTATGGTTTGAGGTTTTACATTTAGGTCTCTGATCCATTTAGAGTTAATTTTTGTGTATGGGGATAGAGAGGGGTCTTGTTTGAGTCTTGTGCATGTGGTCAGCCAGTTTTCCCAGCACCATTTACTGAATAGGTTCTCCTGTCCCCAGTGGTAGGTGGTGGAGGCTTTGTCGAAGATGAGTTGGTGAGAAATTGAGGTTTTGTTTCTGGAATCTCAATTCTATTCCATTGGTCTATATGCCTGTTCCTGTACCAATACCAAGCTGTTTTGATTATTGTAACTTTATAGTAAAGTTTGAAGTCTGGTAATGTGATACCACCTGCTTTGTTGTTTTTTTTTTTTTTTTGGCTGAGGATTGTTCTGGCTATTCTTGGTCGTTTGTGTTTCCATATGAATTCCTGTATTGTTTTTTCTAGCTCTGAGAAGAATGTTGCTGGTAATTTGATGGGTATTGCATTAAATCCGTAGATTGCCTTAGGTAAGATGGTCATCTTCACAATATTGATTCTTCCAATCCATGAGCATGGGACGTTTTTCCACTTGTTTGTGTCATCTTTGATTTTTTTGAGCAGTGTTCAAAACACTCTATCAAGATACCTGCACATGTATGTTTATTGTAGCATTGTTCACAATAGCAAGAACCTGGAACCAACCATGCTGTCCATCAAAAGAGGACTGAATTAAAAAACTGTGCTACATGCCGGGCTCCGTGGCTCAGCCTGTAATCCCGCACCTTTGGGAGGCTGAGGTTAGTGGATTGCCTGAGCGCGCGGGTTCGAGACCCGCCTGGGCAACTTGGTGAGACCTCATCTCTACGATAAATCAAAAAATTAGCTGGGTGTGGTAGCGCACTCCAGTAGTTCCAAGTTACTTGGAAGGCTGAGGTGGAAGGATCGCCGGATCCCAGCAGGTCGAGGCTGCAGTGGCCGGAAGCGACCACTGCACTCCAGTCTGGGCGACAGAGTGAGACTCCAACTCAAAAAAAAAAAAACTGTGGTACATATACATGATGGTATACTACGCAGCTATAAAAAAGAACAAAATCGTGAATTTCGCAGCAACCTGGATGGAACTAGAGTCTGTAATACTGAGTGATCTTTCACAGCAACAAAGATCTGAGTATCACATGTTCTCACTCACTGAACATCTATCGTAATACTATAAGAAAAGGATTGACAGTGGTGGGAATCTATGGGGGGGGGACAGGGAGGGCAAGGGTGGTGGGATTAATGGTAGTCAATAGCTGTCTGGGGACAGGAGAACACCCCTTATCAACAAGGGTGCCTGAATGATGCATATTTGTATACCTAACCCTTAACTGTACCCCACAATTTTAAAATAAAAATATGTTTGAAAGAAAAAAGGGTATGGAGAGATAGTATTCATTTCTAGAATAGATAATATTACTAGATTCATGACTTTATAAATGCTGCTTGTTTTCCAGTGTCAGTGAATCACCTATCGACAAGATTCTAAAGATTGACTGTGGCCATTGCTTTTGTTAAACCCTGACTCGGCCATTGAGCTATGGCCACCATTGTTTTTGTTAAGCAACAGAGTTTTAGTGTATTATTCATGCATTATTGAACAATTAATACAATAACTTATAGAAGAACAAAAAGATTGTGTGTGTGTGTGTGTGTGTGTGTGTGTGTGTGTGTTTTCACAAACATATAATCTCCAAACGCAGGAGCAAGGAGAGATGAGTGCAGTATGTATACTAAGTACCTTGGATTGAGAGTCAAAATATCCTATCTAAACTTGATTAATCAAAAAATAGAAGTATAAGCATATCAGTCAGAGTGGAGAACAAAAAGGAAACCTCTAGAACTAAAAGCAGAACCTGGGAAATGGGATAAGTGGCAGGAGTAGGACAGGAAATGATTGCATTTGTTTATATGCATTATTTTGTATTAATCACAGTGATAAAAGTAGGTCATTTTATTGTTGTTATTTTTTTAATCACGTCATTATCATTACAATTACTCAGTCTGTTGCCTGGTGACTTTCCAGAGGGGCATATCAAATCATATACAAAAAAAAACAGATCGCAAATCACTTCAGGACCACTTACACCTCATGTTTTCCTTGCCCTTAAAGAAGTTGAAGCATGGGGTCCAATTTTTATTATAATTTTGTAGACAAAACCTCAATGGATTGTATTTTCCATGGGGCATGGGCTCTCTTTTTTCCCTTGGATATTGGTGAATTTATCTCAGATATAATTGACTACTATCACTTCAAGATCTTTATTACATATTGATTCCTTAAATATAAAACACATTTTTCTTGGAGTCTCACAATAATTTTCTGACATTTCATAGCAGATAATTCTATTTCCATTTTATACATAAACTTAAGTGAGGTTAATATGAGGTGGGATTAAATCATATTGAAACATACAGGCAGTTTTTTAAAAAATGTAAAAAACACATTACCAAGGAGGAAAAGGGAACTACTACCAACAGGAAATCCTTGTGAATGCCTCATCCTGAACTCTTGTCAAATTGAACAATACAGTAGTTAAACAAATGTGTCTCACAAAATAAGCTATTGAAGTGCACTGCAAAATAAAGAGAAACAAAAAGAAAAAGAAAAGCAAAAGGCATTCTTTAAAAATACAGAATTATTTTGCCTCTGTCATAGGAAGCATCTTATATTTGGAGTGCCTGCTTGTGCCTTAGGAAGTGTATTATGACTTAAAATTAAAAATGTGTTGTAGCCAGACATAGTGTCTCATGCCTGTAATCTCAGCACTTTGGGACGTGGAGGCGAGAGGATTGCCTGAGCCCAGGGATTTGAGACCAGTCTGGGCAGCTTGGTGAGACCTCATCTCTACGATTAATCAAGAAAAATTAGCCAGGTGTGGTGGTGCATGCCTGTAGATTCAGCCACTTGGAAGGCTGAGGCAGAAGGATCGCCTGAGCCCAGCAAGTCGAGGCTACGGTGGCCATGAGCGTGCCACTGCAGTCCAGCTTAGGTGACGGAGTGATACTCCAACTCAAAAAAAAAAAAAAAAAAAGTGTTGCAATGGAGATTTTGAAAAACAGTGTATGAGTAATCTTCCCATTCCATCCCGACATTGACATTGATTAGCCTTTGCTTTCTGTGCTCAGTAGTTGAGCAGAAGTGGTGATGGGTGGGGGGAGTGTGAGGAGGTGGGGAAAGTGGGATGAATGGGAGGAGGTAGAATAGGAAAAGTATATCTTTTCATCCCGATTGAATGTGTTTAATATATTCAAACAAGGAGAAATTGACTAAGCTATAGGTAGGAAATCTTGATCAATGGGTCCTTTTCAATAATGCTGTCTGGATCCTTTAAAGTTAAAATTTTATTAGAGGACTACAGATCTAATCAAGAGTTTTAGGGCATATTTTGCTTTGCTTTTTCTATTAGAGATTCAAAGCTCTGCCTTCACACACAGAACCCTCAACTTAAATTGAACTTAACATCTCTCAGGCACTTCAGTTACAGGACATTCCATTTTTCTTCTGGTCCACCTGGCATTAGGGTGAATGTTTGATGAACCTTGTTCAAATTCTGGCTCTTCCCACATTTATTCCATTTCTATCTGCTAGAACAAGGTGACCTGCCAACCAGAGTGGACAAAATGTGGTGACTCACAACATTTTTTTCCCCTTTATTTAAACAAATTAAGTGCAAAGACCATTGATAAGAAGATTTTAGCAACCTTGTTATCAGTTCAAAGTGAGGCAGTACGGCTTCCTTCCTCCCTTCTCCACCCACCCCCCCCCAAGTCATAAAACCCTTACTCAAGAGAAATAATCTATAAAACTTTTAAAGATATACTTTCAGGCTTAAGTGTTGGCATTTAAACTTGAAATTACTTTGGATTCTAGTTAGTCAAAATGTTAATAAAATATGCTCTTTTTCTTGACAGTTGCCATTGTAGCCAATGTAGAGTGTTTCTTTCATGGCTGTAAACAAATTTAAATGTAATTTAACTTTAGACTTTAACTTTAGACTTTCATTGTTTTAATACTAATACTAAAAATAAGTATTTGGTTTAGAAAGCAGCTTCTATCACTGGCATTTTAATTGGCATGTTAAAAGATACAAAAAGGAATTATGTAACTTTCATTGCATCTACATTTGTTAAACACAAATGAAAAATAATGAAGCTTATTTCTTCCATAGAATCTCAGTATCTTTAAAAAAAAAAAAGTGGATAATCAATAACTGTTGCAATAGAACAGCACAATTCTATCATTTTCAAAACTCTATAGTGAGACTAATAATATTATTTTTTAAGATTGAAATATGACTTTATTAAAGCCCAGAAGAGAGCCAAGCACAATTCTATCATTTTTAAAACTCTATAGTGAGATTAATAATATTATTTTTAAAAATTGAAATATTACTTTCTTAAAGCCCAGAAGAGAGTACATCTAAGGAAAGGGGAAATAAAAATACAATAATATTCTTCTGTATTGAATATAGCAGTGTGAATGTCAGTTTTTCAGTCTACTTCTTCTTTCTTGAATTGCTATTTGCTGGTAACTTTTTTCTAAACCCCAAACCAGAATAAGTTGATATCTTGGTAATTTTAAAATATGAGTTTGAAACAGCTAAGTTCATGCCTAACTCATATTGTTATTCCAGTTAATTGTCATCCCAATGTGTCCCAAAGATTTTTTTTTTAGAAAAATGAAATTTCCACTATTTGATATATGCTTACAACAGAGATGGCTAATGACACAAAATTCATGCTGTCCCTTTCACAGTAGCTTTGCCTTGTGGCTGCCTAGCCAAGACCAACTTTTCCATTTCTGTTTGAAGCGAGAAGAGGACATGTGACTGGTTTTTACCAACAGAGGAAGAAGCATCTGTCACTTCCAGGTCAAGGTAGTTGAACAGTTGAACAGCTGATGTGGTTTTCCATCTTTTCTCTTGCCTCTTCCATCAGTTGGATGTTGATGCCAATGGCAACCTTTCAAGCCACGTGTTGGAGAAGATAGCTCTGCCATCAATCTTGTTGTCTGTGTAACTAGATGAGACGGATGTATCCTGGTCCCAACATCAGACCACGAATATTGTACTGGACTATTACATGAGCAGGAAATAAAATTCTATTGCATTAAGCCACCAAAATGTTGGGATTTGTTTGTTGCATAGGTAGTGTTACCCTGTTATGCTATCCATTTTTCTTATACTCTTTCAAATAACCTGTTAAGATAAATCTTGTTAATCTTAATATTACTTGTTAATTGCAGAAAATATTGACTAAATTTTATATTTCTGAAGGTTGGAAAAAATGAAATCATTATTTCAACAATAGAGATTTGAAAATAAAATTAAAAGAAATCAAAATGACATTAATTGCAAAAGTTCTATTACATCTAGTTTTAAACACTGTGAGAAATCTCAGGTTGTCAAATTCCAAGTGTTTTACTCTTGTTACTCTAGTTAAAATATAGTTGACCGAGCTCGGTGACTCAGCCCATAATCCCAGCACTTTGGGAGGCCGAGGTGAGTGGATTGCCTGAGCCTGTGGGTTCAAGACCCACCCGGGCAACTTGGCGAGATATCGTCTCTACAATAAATAAATAAAAAATTAACCAGGCATGGTAGTGTGCACCTGTAGTTCCAGCTACTTGGAAGCCTGAGGTAGAAGGGTCACCTGAGCCCAGCAGGTCGAGGCTGCAGTGACTGGGAGCACGCCACTGCACTCCAGTCTGGGCAACAGAGTGAGACTCCAACTCACAAATAAAAACAAATAAAATAATTAAAAAATAAAAAATATAGTTTTATCTTTGTCATATATGAACTTGGAATCCTTCTCCTAACTCTTAGAATGATGAGTGTGAGTTAAATAGCATAGCTCACCATTATCAAATTTTTTAAGGATTACACTGTTTACATCAAGAGAATAAACACATAAGATCAACTGAAGTCTTGTTGAGATAGTCTGTATGGTTACTTATTAATACAATTTCATAAAACATACCCTTTGGATAAAACGAAACCCAGGGTTCTACATCAAGCTTCTCTTGTCATTAGATTTATCTCAAACAATTTAATACTATAGCTAAAAATATTGATAATATTCTAGACAATGAAGCTTACTTATCAGTTTTCTATAGTCATTAATATAGAGCTTTTTTAAAATTTATTTTTAGAGTTTAAGAGGGTTAATGAAATATATTATTATTAATATTTTCTTCCTTTAGTAACTATTTTCTCAGTGATATGTGCTACCTACTGATATTGGAACCTCCCCTCGGCAGAATTTTGAGCACCACAGATCAAGACCTTTCACAATGAGATCCACGTGCCTTTCACCTAGAAAGAGCTGGTTACCAGGGCCTGTGAGGGTCTGAGATTTTAGACTACTTGCAAGTTAACATTAGCCTGCCACAGTTTCATAGAGTCTGGTAGAAGATGTAAGCATCTGGGTCAGGAGACAAAGGACATTATTGTGGCACAGCAAGTAGCATAAGCTTCTTGCCTACCTTAATTCTCACTTGCCTGAAATTCCCTCTTGATATGGAGATATCTAGGTGAATGCTGAACATGTGGTGAATTTTTGTAACAGCTGAGAAAAACTAAGTTTAGAGAATCTAAGTCTTTTATTGGGAAATAAGGAAACCTGCCAGAGTCCAGCTCCAGCAGGTTCAGGGTTTCCCGAAGGATGAGTGGCATCAGTGAAGGAGAGATGGACACAGACCTGGTGTTTATGCAGGAGTGCTCATTTATTGCCAGCAAATCTGTGATTTATATACTTTTTTGTTACATAGCCTTTTGGGTGACATACATGAGAAATCTTTTCTTCACATTACTCAAATTCTCCAAAACAAGTTTCTTGAAACATTAATGATGGTTATGTGCAACTTTCCAAGTGTTTTTCTCATATTTTTATGGTTAGGTAGACAGTCATGTGAAACCTTTCACATACTCTTCTCATAATTTAAAAATTAAATACAATCACTTTCCTTAAAACTATGAAACAAAAAACATACGATTATTCCTTTAAAGCTAAACACACTCATAACACAAAAACACCATTATCCTACACTTGAATACCCACGACCTTTCAAAATTAAGCAAAATCTATGTATTAAAACTAATATTTAATCTTTTCCTAGAAATCACGTAACAGCAAAAGTTAACCTGTTACATATTTAACTATGGCCAGGTACACTCTAGCAAATGTTTTCTGCCACAAGGAACTAAACTTTTATTTGTGTAGCTATAGAAAAACCAATTTCCAGAACAATGACATTTCTTGGGGTACTGCCAGTACAAACTGCACAACAGTCTACAATTAGTGGGCCTCCATTTTCAGCCTCAGTTTCTTAACATAATGTTAAGGGGGTATATGATTTATCTAGTAATTTAATGAAAATTTCTGGCCTTGTCACTTCAGGACGGGCAATTATCTTTCCTCTCTGTGCTATAACGGCAGGGTGAATTGATAAAATTTCCCTCAATCCCCGGAGTCTATTTTCTATGGTTGGTTAGCAAGTTGTAGTTTCTCAACCCCTAGGATTTCCACCGGCAGCATGACTAAGCAAAGCAGGAGAAGCAGAACCGCTGCTTTCCCGGATGTGCCATGCCATTTGGGGTCATCAGTCTCCTTGACCATGTCAGAAGGCAGACCTTTGCAGTTGGTCCCCAACAGAAATCCAACTGACGTTTGTTCTTCAGGGGGTCATTATTTTTATTAAAATAGACAATAAGCAAAGGTGCCCTCTGATCCAGGAGACCTATTTTGATCTTTCAAATTTGCTTGCTACACAATCTTGAAAATATAAAACCAGTCGTTTACATCTGCTCTCATTCTGAAAGTTAAAAGATCCATGGAGAATTGTCTTCCAATACTGGTAACCACCTATGTGGTGTGATTTCAGGAAAGTAACTGATGTATAAACTTCTGCTCATCTTAGCCTCATCCTTTCAGCAGATAATTTTTACATGCACCTCACATTTTCCTTGCAGCATCTTCTTTTCAATGCATTACCCAGAGTTGACTACCAGTGTCCCACAAGTCACTATTCTCAGCAACCATGGTTACTTGACTCACTACAAATTTTTGTTCTTACTTTCTTTTTATTTCATTTTCTTCACTTTTCAGAATATATGAGACAATAAGCTTTACAAACATTTTGGTACTTTCCTCAAGCTGTTCTTTACTTTGAGCATATGGCTTAAGATAGTTGAGGACATAAGGCATATTAGCACCCATACTTCTTTTGTTCTCTTTTAAAAAATGAACTCTAGACACATTTCATTTTCCTCTCCTTCTATAATATGAGTAAATTATAATCGAAAAAAATAAGATCTGAGAGCACATGGAGGAGGAGACAAAGTTGAGGGTGCAGGTACAGAAACAGAAATCTTGGAAATATGATAGACCCCCAACTGCATCTTTAATCTCTTTTTCAATATTTCAATTTCAACATCTGCCTGTAAATACACATACACACACACATACACCACACCCCTACCATCTTACTGCATTTACTTGATTATGTTTATATCAGGAATTAAATGCATTCCTTAGAATCTGCTTGTGAAAAATATTTTGTAAGTTCCTTTATTTTATTTAGTAGACTTCATCTTGCTCTCAATTTGAATTCCAGGTACAGGGAGGGTAAACAATTTTTCACCATAAGGTAGCTCAGTCAATCCCTTGTGAGTAAATACTTTAACATCCAACAAGTTAGAGCCCTATTTTGGCTGTGTTTCCTGCTAACAAAGGTTCTCCCTTCCTGATCCCTCTTTCCAATCTGCATGGGGAGGTTTCATCCATCCTCGTGTGGCAGGAGTTGAGGCCACTGTCTAACACATTCTTGATATTCTTTGCTACAGCGGGGTTGGTTTATTCCTCAAGGGACCTGTACTCGTGTCCTTTGAGGCATGGCTAGTTACACCTGAACTTGTTGGATTGTTTTGCCAGTAATAACTTTTAATGTCTTGGTTCCTGCCAGTGCAAGTTGTGAGGTCCCTATGCTATGTGGTTTCCTTTTTCCAGTCAAGAGACTCTTTCAGGTCCTTGTGGCATCTTCACATTTTCTCACTGGAGTACACAGGAATTCCTGGGTCTCTAGCATGCCTTGCATAGTCTGTGGGAGGATTGGAGCATTCTCTTAGGTACATCATCAAATACCATAACCCCTGTTGTACAGTTCTTTGGACTGTTGACAGAGAAGCTGAGCATCAATCTCTCAGTAAACCTATTTCAGCTTTCTATGGGCATTTTGAATTATCTTGTTCTCTCTCTTTGGCCAAGGCACAAGGTTCACAATATGGCTGTTCTCATTCTAAGAAGAAAACCAGACATCTCATCAGCTTAACTGCATCCTCTCTGAGATTTGTGCCTTCTTTTCATGGCAAAAGACTTTTTCTTCTTTCTTATGGATGAGCATATCCCTTGCATCATATCATTTGTAATCTCCAAATAATAGTTTCTAGTAAAACTCTAGGACAAATGTCCATCAGGCCTAGATACCTATATGCAACTTGGAGTTTAAGGGACTTATAAAAAGTGTATATTTTAAAATAAAGACTCAATTTCAAGAATCTTACTGGGGATTTAAAAAATCTAATCTTGGAAATCAAAAACTGAACATGAACACCCTTTTATCTTGCATTCTTGTTTTCATTCTTAGCCTCCCTTAGGTAGTGGCCAAGGCTTCACTTTACTAGCTGACATGGAAAGTGCATGATGCACAAACAAATGTGAGAAAGGAAAGTCCACAATTAATATGTTTTAAAATAGTCTCATAGCAGAAACTAGTCCTAGCTAACTTAACCAAAGGATGCATATTGGAAGACTATTGGGACTGGGGTTTAAATGGGAGTCTGAGGGGTAAGCATGGGAATGGGCAGGAGTCTAGGATGATCTTGACGATCCAGATGTGGAAAGCATAGCAGTGTGACTAGGATGGCATTATTTAAGATTCAGAGGCCAGGTAGAGAACATCAGTGGCAGAGCTTAGGCATGAGCCTATAGTCTGTCTGCCTTGACCAGGGATGAGGAGTCATGCTCTCTGTTAGCTCCAGCTTCCATAATGGGTTGCAGGGACCTGGATTACCCTGTCACCAACACAGCAAATATTAGTGGTAGACTTTGAAGGTTGACCAACCTCCAAAAAGAAAAATGGGGTGCTATGAGGAAACCATTCTTGGAAAGTCCTAAATGACAAATGTGTTCAGCACCTAAATGAAAACAAAGAAAAAGTTGAGAGGAAAGGCTCAGATTAGAAGGCAAGGCATTAAAAAATGAACTCTCTCTTTGTACTTCTGTAAGGATAGATGCAACGTAGTGGTTTGATGCACGACTTTGGCTTTGGCACACACATGACAGTGCCCCTTGACCCTGCTTTCCTCAGCTCCTCTTTTTCATTCTTCTTCTCTGGAGGCTTTTTTCTCTCCTTCTCTGTGTAAATGGTCCCTCCACAGCACCTGAGTTCACAGTTCTGCCAATCGGGTAAAGTGCCAATTTACCAAAACCACTTCATTCCAATTATAAACTTCCAAAAGAACATATCTGATCAGACCAGCTTGGTGTATCCATGCCAAATGAGTTATGGACACATGGGAATGGGTGAGTATAAAGGGTTATGTGGCACCAACATTTCTGTGGGTGGTATGAAGCTAGCAGTGGTCCTCAGAGAGGAGAGAATGGGAAAACAGGCTAAAAGTCTCTATGAAAGTTTGTGCCTACACCATAATGTATTTTCATCTATCTATTTATAATTGATTTATTTAACTTTATGTTATTATACAGGTGTGGGGTACAAGTCAGGATTAGGTATACATGTAAAGTATGTGCAGGTGAAGTTTGGACTTCCAACTGGCCTCACTTCCCTTAGAGTCAGGTAACCTTTGTGTTGTTGTGCCCACCCCCACCCCCCGCATTTTCCCCTATTATAAGCAAATTGTGATTTTAAAAGCCGGAGCCCAGCAGGTCGAGGCTGCGGTGGCCAGGAGCGGCAACTGCACTCCAGTCTGGGAGACAGAGTGAGACTCCAACTCAAAAAAAAAAAAAAATTGATATATGGTAGAGACAAGGTCTCACCAAGTTGCCCAGGCTTGTCTCGAGAACCTGGGCTCAGGCAATCCTCTTGCCTCAGCCTCCCAAAGTGTTGGGATTACAGGTACATTTTTCCTCGTAAGATTAATTCCTAGAAGTGGAATTATTCGTGCAAAGAATCATTACATTTATGAATTTCAAATGTATATAAAGTTGTCTTCCAGAAAGTTTGTGCCAATTTACACAAATTCTAGCTACTTAAAAGTAGAAATTTTCCTGCACTCTCATCTGGGTTTATTAAATTGCTTATTAGAAATATTAAAATAGTCCATTGCTTTAATTTACACATTTTTAATACCAAGTTACACATCTTGAATCCCTCTTTCATAAACATACCAGCCATTGTGTTTCTTCATATATTCTACTTTTATTGTGCTGGTTTTTATCTTACTGATTTTAAAGACTCTTCAGTTATAAAAGATAACAATCCTTTATTATTATGTATGTTTCAAATATCTTTTCAGGCTATGGTTTGCCTTTTAAAGTTTTATATCTAGATGTTTAAAACATAGCTATGAAGTAGTTTTTTAAACCTATGACTATATGATGTGATTAAGTAAAAATTTGGTCAGAGGGGCATTGTCTTTTACAGAGTTATTATTTGTTCTATGTGGAATATGGTGCTCTTTCATTCTATCTTGTCTAGGAAATGGAGGGACTGGTGACCAGAAGTGAAATGCAGGCAAAGGAAGGTTGTAACTTTATGCTCAAATGATGCTACCAATTTGTTGACAGATTTGATCACATGAACCCAATCTATAGTTGATCTATGCTCATTTTATTTTGACACTTCGGGATAGGATAAGAAGAAAACAAAGGCGATTAACGATGGCCAGTTGTTAGCATGTTGTCTGTGAGGCTCTGCTTGTAAATTTTCCTTCAGTTTTCCAAGTTGATATCTGTGTTAGATGGAAATTGGCTTGAAAGCTAATAGGTAGTGGGAGGTATTACTTCTTGCAAGAGATATTTGGCTGAGAAACAACCAATTTGTATGCTGTGAAGTTTTTCAGAGAAGAAAATTAAATTATTTTATCTTTAGTTTTAAGGCATAAGCATCTATCTTCGAGTTTTCTAGTCTGTCTGAGAGATGCCATTGCACATATCTTTTCTTCATTTTCATCACCACCTGATAAATGGTATTTCAATTTTGTTGTCATACTAAAGGTTTACTTCTCTTGATTATTATAGATGCATCCAGTGCAAACTAGATAAAGAATTATATAAGGAAGTAACAGTTTAACTCAAAGTTCATAAAAAGAAAACGTGCTAGATTGCACCTTGTCTAGTTTATAACTGCAGATGGCTTGTTCACCACAGGCTCTAACTACTCAAACACAGCACAACGAAAATGCAGACGCACCCTAAGATGACCCCTCCCCCCACCCCCAATGAGTCCCTGCTCTTGTATAATCCTTTCTTCTCGAGTGTGGGCAGAGTCTGGGACTTGCTCCTAACTAATAAGATATGCAAAGGTGGGATTTCACCATTTTGATGAGTTTATATTGTATGGCAAATATAATGGAATGTCACTGCCTTGATTACTTAATCATGTGACTCTGTCTTAACTCACTGCAACTAGAGATTTTTCTGTTGGCCTTAAAAAGGCAAGTGGCCATGTTATGAACTGTCTATGGAGAGGAACAGGTAGCAAGGAACTACCTCTAAGACCTGAAGGTGACCTTCAGTCAATGATCAATAATAGTGAAGACTCTCAATTATAATGAATTCTCCAAATACCCCCAAAAGTTTGGAAAAGTGGATCTTCCCCAGTCAGACCTCCAGATGAGAATGCAGCCTGGTTAACACCTTGATTGCAGCCTTGTGAATTCCTAAGCCGAGGGTCCAGCTACACCATACCTAGACTGCTGACCCACAGAAACTATGAGGAAGTAAAGGCATATTGTTTTAAATTGCTAAGTTTGTGGTAATTTGTTACACAGTACATACAACAGATATGCAAACCTAAACTCACTGCTGTGTTTCTCAAGTCTGTTGTATTTTTTTTATCAGCAGAACTATTTTTCTAGTAAAATTCATCTTTGATTTCCAAAGTCAAGTGGCTATCGAATCCTGCTGATTTTGTATCTGAAAGGGTTTAGTCTTTTTGCCTCAGCATAACCATTAGAAAGCATTCAGACAAGCTGGGCTCGTTGGCTCAGCCTGTAATCCTGTGCCTTTGGGAGGCTGAGATGAGTGGATTGCCTGAGCCTGCAGGTTCAAGACCCGCCTGGGCAACTTGGCGAGACCTTCATCTCTAAATAAATAAAAAAA